>NW_022597441.1:0-8753 GCF_009176505.1 Sitodiplosis mosellana | reverse complement strand
TCTTCAAGCACGAAATTGATGTCGAGCTGGAATTCCTCAGTTTGGTGTGACTCATCGGTAGGCGATTGTTGAACGCCTTGAGTTGTTGAGTTATCGTAGTTGCTACTGAAGAAGTTTGCAAACAGGTTGGCCTGTTCGGTTTCGTTTGCTGTGCGCACATCACCAAATTGCATGACTTTTGGTTTGTTGTCGGTGCTCTTCTTTGAATTGACATATTGCCAGAATCTCGATGCGTCATGCTGGAGCGAGGATTTCATTTTCTCCACGTATGTGTTGTAGAGTTCCGTGTTGAGTTTATCGAATTCACGAGACGCCAAAATGTATTTCCATTCAAACGACTGATGATAGCCTGATCGTCTGTAGCGTTTCCATGCCTTATTTTTCCTATTTTTCAGTGTTATTAGGAATTTATTTTTCCATGGACATTTTTGTATCGACTTGACGATGTAAGTAGGCACAAATTTGATGATTGCATCGTCCAAAGTCTTGTGCAGCAAGTTCACCTTCTCGATGATTGTCTTTCCATGGAATAATTCGGTGAAGTTAATATTTGCAAAGTGTGCATTCATGTCCTTATAGTTGGCACGCTTGAAATTGAATGCCTTTGTTTTGATGTTGGCCTCGGTTGTATTGTTTCCATGCCACTCAAATGTGGCTAATATCGGTGGATGATGATCTTCCACTTCCGTCAGTGCGTTAACCTCATTTACACGCTCAATCGAAATGTTGGTGAAATCATTAGTAAAGAACAAGTCCAATAGTCGTTCTTTTGAATCATTACGTACATGATTTACCTGATGAACTCCCATGCTCATGAGTCCCTGGATGAAAGTGGCCGTGTACTCCGGTGCAAATTTAGTTGGAATCATGATGTTGTCATCGTCGCTATCAATTGACCATTCAACATGCGGCAGATTAAAATCACCAACAAAAATAACAACATCTTCAGGATCGGTAGCGATTTTGTGCATGGCTGTTAAATGTGATTCGTAGACTGTTTGCGGTGAATTTGGTGGAATGTATGCACAGTAGATGTAGATGACATGTGATTTAGTAGTAGCTTTCACACAAACGTATTCCAAATCGTCAGCACCGGCGATTTTTATCTCTTCACTGGCGAATTTGTCATTTTTGGTTGCAATTAGTACACCACCGCCGCGTTGAAAAAGTCTATCCTTACGAAAAACAGAATATGAATCGTCAAAAAATTCAGCATCATAAATATCATTTCTGAGCCACGTTTCAGTTAATATTATCATATCGTGATCGCAGGAAGCGGCGGTACAAAAGAAGCGTTTGTGTTTTTTGCATATGCTACGACAGCTTTGGTAATAGATTGTACACAAAACGCAGTGATCATCCGATGTGCATGACTTTAGTTGCAACATCGGCGATGAAAATCGTGACGATTTCCTTCGTAGTAACCTGTGCAGCCGTTGTGCTGTCTCTTCACAACGGGTTGAGGCTGACGTTGGAGACAACAGCTCTTTTGGCACAAATTCTGCTGATTGCGTTGGCGCCGACCCCTCCGTGGGCGCTGTAGTGGTTGTTTGTTGCAATTCTGGTTCGATGCATTCATTGCCGGTTCCAACCGTTGGTTTCTCACTGTGCCACTGGAGTTTTTTGACTTAGTTTGAGCGGCCTTTGCTGATAAATTTTGTAGTTGCAACCGAATTTGATGGTTGTCATGAGTTTTGGGAAGGTTTGCCGGTGCAGATGACTTCACAGACTTGACCTGAAATTCGGTGGCTTTGATTTTCTTGGGCCAAATACCTGCCGCTATTACCTTGTCAAAGTGTTGGCGAGGAACATCGAGTTTGAATGACACGAATGACAACTCCATTTTGTTGTCTTTCTTCACGAGCTTGGTAATTTTGAAATCATTTGTCAAAGGTCGGACAGTTTCAATGCTATTCAAGTGATTAATAATGTCGGCAGGCTCGGTTGTCGGTAGAAATTCGGTTAAATAAACCGAGCGCATCAATATAGTATCAACGGGCTTTGAATTTGCACCGTTTTGTCCACTGTTCCCACTGGCATCACGACCAAAAACCAATTTGCACAGCGGTGAAGTGTCACTTTGCTCTTCATCTGAAGAGTTCAGTTCTTCAGAGTCAAGTCTGGGCCGCTTGCTTTTATTTCGCCGTGAAATGTTTACATTTTGCAAGTCTACAAGCGGTAAACCCGAGTTTGACACGTTGTCCGATATTTGCTGCTGAATTTGGGTTGGTGCCGGAGTTTCATCCATTGGCTCAGTACGTGAGTTTGCCGATTTATCGGCTTTGTCCGAACTCTCGGAGCTAATTTCGTCAGAATAAAGATGTTTGAGCTGGTTTAATTTGTTCCATATTGGCTCCAGCATTGTCAACAGCTCAGCGATTTGGCTTTTAACCTCACAGCTCGATGTACACATGTTTACAGTCAGTCAGTAGGCAACAACAATAACAAGTAAACAGAACGAAGAAAAACTTGAAGAAATTATACACTGAAACTGTACACAAAAATAAATTTCGAACGAAAACTTTATGTTGCTGAGGTAAAACAGGACTTAAACTTTCAATTTGATGTAAAATATCGTACAATTAAGACGAAAAACAATTTAAAAACAAACAAATTTGTTGAAAATAGACGGAGAGAAAAAAAAAGTAGACGTCTAATTTGACAGGTGTTGCCATTGATTGATGACAGTATTTGTATTTGTGTTAAAATCAATCAAATAAGTATCACAAGTTGGAATCGTAGTAACATTGCATCAACCTGTGCTTCTCTCCCGTAAGAACCAATGTATTTGGCGTGACAGTGAATAGCGGTAGCGACTAAATAGGATCTGCGGTATATTTAGCAACTATTCAGCGGCGCGAATTTAAATATTTGACATTTAGTAGTTCAAACTATTTCGCAATAGTACGTAAGTTATAAATGTCATACACAGCGTGCTTGTTACACATTTATATTCTCTTTCGTTATTGAATAAATTATATTTTTATGAAAATGCCCACAAAACGATATTGCAAAATTAAATTTTGTGAACATGAATTTGGTACTTTTTTGGAAAATATTTCATTCTGGAAGTAAGTTTTAAAATTTTCACACATTTTCCTCAAAACGCAAGTGAAGTATGTTAAGCAACATTGAATATATCGTTTTGGTTCGAACCATAATGATCATCATTGAAAAAAATTGTTTGGATAATTATTAAAATAAAAAACCACATTTACACAGAGTACCTAAAGAAGCTGAATTGAGGAACGTTGACAGAATGTCATGTAGTTCTGACAATCAACCTATGTCTAATTAGGTGCTACCGCTATCTCGCGCCGCTCAAAAGCACAAGTTGCATTGCATTCATTAGGTAGATTAGGCGGTTTGATTGGAACAAAATATTTATAAAATTCATTGTATGTCATCAGCATATAATTTATAGGCCCGAATTTTGAGTAATCACGATGACGCATTGGTAATGATAGGAAATTTGAGTTTCTTGTCCCATGTCGCGATGTTCTAATATTTATTTTTCTCAAAATGTGTTTTGATGATGTATGTCCACACATCACATTACGAACGAGTGATATTTGGGCTACTTTTCTCCGTTCTTCTTTGTTATCTCTTCTTTTCGGCGTTATCATTTGTAATTCAAGCAGTCGGCATTCATATGGTGGTTTCCTAAATCTCTGTGGCCATTTCATTTTACGAAGTGCAAACAACAGAAATTGTTTCTGGATGGATTCAACTCGGGCAATCTTTTCAGCTGTGTATGGGTTCCATACTTGAGATGCATATTCGACAATCGGAAGGACAAATGTGTTAAATAGTCTCTTTCTGGTCCATGGATCCTCAAACTCTCTACCAAATCGTTTAATATAGGCCAAACGTGATTTTGCTTTGGCCGTAATGTATTCAATTTGTGCAGTAAAGTTCAATTTATGATCGAGTATAACTCCCAGATCTTTTATCACGTTGACTCGCTCAATTTGCTCGTTGCCAATTGAATACTTGATGTTGAATTTCATGTCTCCACGATAAAATGGCACAAATTTAGTCTTTGACACATTCAATTTTAGCTGATTCCGATTAAAGTATTTAACAAGCTCATTCAAATCCGCTTGCAATTGCAGACAATCATCATAGTGTCCAATATGCTTCCACAGGCGAGTGTCATCGGCGAACGACTGAAGAATTGAGTCCCTTATGTGTTCTGGCAAATCAATGATGAACAACAGGAACAATGTAGCACCAATCGGGTATCCTTGTTCAGTTCCCGATGTAACGTCAATTGGGCTCGACATATCATTATCCAATTTCACCATCTGCTGGCGACCATGCAAATATGACTTGATCCATTTGAGTAATTGTTCATTTAGCCCCATAATAGCCAATTTGCGGATAAGTAAATCGACGTTGACCGAGTCAAAGGCCTTTGCAATATCTAGGTATATTGCATCAGTTTGTGTATGGTTTTCCATGCCCAATATTGCACACGATGTAAAATGATATTTTTCATGTGGTAATTAAGGTGTTTTGCAACAATGGAGTCAAGCAACTTTGGAATTATGCACTGTAGAGCCACACCACGATAATTCTCAACTTTGGCTCTGAGACCACTTTTGTGTACCGGACGAATGATTTTTTCCAAATCTCCGGCACAAATCCAATTTCAAGTGATTCTTTTAGCATGTATGTTATTGGCTTTAGCAGTGCTGGAAGGCATTTTTTGATGAAAACATTTGGTATTTCGTCTGGTCCTGATACCATATTGTTCGGAAGATTATTTATAGCATCCAAAACTAACTCTTCGGTGATGTCAATCGTAGGAAAGTTAGCACATACATCTTTCAGCAATGGTTCGTCTCTGGAATTATCTTCAATTATGCTAGAATCTGGTTTGGTGTATGCTTTGGCAAAATGTGTTGCGAAAAATTGTGCTATTTCACGACGGTTCCCACTCTTTTTGTCTACAAGTACCATTTCATTCGGAAGATCACCATTCCTTTTGTTGGAGACATTCACAAATTCAAAAAACTTCTGTGGGTCTTCGTTGATAAGTTGCTCCATTTCAAGTTTATAATTTTTATAAGCCAAACGTGCGCTCTTTTTGTACTCTTTTCTTAGTTCAGAGTGTTCTTTCTTTGCATGCTTTCTAGCTTCAACAGTACGCCTGGATCTCATGAATTTGTACTTTGTATTAAGTCTATTTTTCATGTTAACGAGGTCATGACTAAACCATTTCGGGGGACTCGAAATCTTCCTCGTTTTCACGTCAACACTCGATGATATCACTGAATCCATCAATTCATAAAAATTGGTGATTTGAGAGTTCAAGTCATCGCCAGAAAAAACGTGCATCCAGTCGACGTTATCAAGAATCTCATTTATATTATTGTAGTTGGCATTTGCAAAATCACGATAACTAAAATCAATAGTTGCCTTGCCATTGTTAAATTCAACATCGCTAATGGTAATTGCATATCATAAATAGATGATGTGACTCCTTTTTCAATAGGTGATGGGTGTTTTTTGAGTAGCTCACGGTCTCTGTACAATTTGTCCACACCAAGTATAACATCGCACCGTTTTTATCGTACTGCGATAAAAGCCTATATAAACAATGTTATTAAAGGGTGTCCCAAAAGTACCTGACCGATTTCTTTTTTGAATAAAATCTGCAATTACCGACGGATTTTTGTCATATTTGACAGGTGACGTCTCAAAACTATAGGATTTAGTTCTGATGGGCTTCCGACCCAATACATGACAGACAAACTAGTAATCGAACCCTAAGTTTCACACTACAAAAACAGTCCTCCCTTAATATTACAAGGTATAAGTACCGAAGGACTTTTCGGTATCATGCACCGTCTTTTTGGATATGGTTTGTTCAAAGAACTTTTTCCTTCCATCTTATACTTTATTTTCACCGAAGAAACTGATTAGAAATTTTGAATAGTTTACGAGATATCGTTATTGAGCCAATTTCGGCTCGTTTTGGGCGTTTTGACCAAATTGGCCACGACCGGGACAAGAAAAATTTAAAATTTTAACTCAAATTGACGGTCTAGGACTTGACCAACATATCACATTAGAATTTTTTTCCTGTAGCCTTATTTAAAGTGATTTAGAGCAGTTCGTCAACACCTTTGTTGAAAAAACAACATTTTTTGACGAATTTTCCCTAATTTTTGACCGAAATTGATAAATTTTCTCAACAAAACCAATTTAATTCGTACAAAATATTTTTGAAAAATGTTGTATCGAAAGTCCACCACATTTTGGAGTCCCGATTTCGTAGTCACAAATTATCGCTGTACTGTTTTTATTTCCAACTTTGTTTACTTGAACAAGTCCCATTTCATGCATGGAGTCCAAGACAGTGATTTCCTTTTCCAAGGATGCATTCAGTGGGATGGCAACATCATAATCTTCCTTTTCGTCTGTATATCATTCCAAGTTGGATAAATTAAAATCACCAGAAATTACAAGAAATCCTCGGACTTCAATTTTGCTGCTACTTCACGAATTGCATTCATATTCGCTTCATAAACCGCAACAGGAGAATCAGGACGTATGTACAATTCAATTAGAAAAACATTCCTGTCTTTCAATGGTCGGATAACGCAAACTTATTCAGCGCCATACTGCTCACCTGTGCTGACGAGTTCAGATTTCATTGTCCTATCAACAGCAATCAGTATACCTCCACCCCTTGTTTTAATTTTCCTTTGTTTTGATTCAGTTTCAATAGAGCGGTCACAGCGATACACAGTAAAATTTGGAGGAAAAACCTCTGAAGAATCAATTGTGCCGTCAAGGCGAGTCTCGCAAAGCATAAATATTGCAGAATCCGAAGCGATTATGTCAGCGTTAAATTCAGCAAGTCTGGATCTCACTCCATTGATGTTTTGCATGTGTATCTTTTGCTTCCGTTTATGTAAATGTGTGCGGTGAAATGAATTATTGTTCAAAAATGATGAGGTATGCCAATGTTCAAATGTGGTACTCCGTAAATTGGGTGTCGATATTGGTCGGAATGATAATTCTGCTGCGGATCGGTCGAATATTGCGGTAAAAAAGACGAAGACTGCTGATGTGGCCTGGTAATTTGACTGTTTTGTGCAAAATGGCCACATTGAAAACTATCAGGAACACCGTAGTTTTGATAAGTGGACCGGAAATTTTGATAAGTGGATCGAGTAAACAACTGCATCGGGTGAATTGTATGCGAAGAATTGGATAATCCGATGCATTGTTTTAATATATTCGCGAATTTTTCTAAATAGGTCAATGACGCTGATGTGTGTATCAAGGTAATAAAATTTTCGTCGGACGATTAAAAATTGGTGGTTGCCAGCAATAAACGTATCATTCATATCCAATTTGCGAAACATTTTTAATTGTTTAAATCAGTGCGGTTGATGGAGCGCCTTACATGAAACATAGCCAGCCATCCAGACAGCCATCGTATTCGTTGTAATTATGATAATATCATCGGCACAAATAAACTGAAAATTCGGACGTTCAATTCCAATCGGTTGTAACTCAACAAGTCTGTGGCATTAAGTTTTTATTGTTGTTGATTTCTTTAAAAAAAGAATAATTGAATTGAAGTAGAAACGACGTTTTGACTTCATTCAGACCGATATTCAATTGAAATTCAATTTTTGACAAACAGTTGTTCTGGAAGTAATGACAATTTTCATTCAAGCTCCTCGAAATACGCTGAATATCCGGATCACTTCTCAGTGGTCCTAATGGCAATATTCCAGTGTGCATTAACAACAAAAAAAGGCAGAATATAATGTGTTGGGTTGGGAGTGTGCACAAAAATTGACTTGAAGTTCAGTCGTACCAATCGAAAGCAATTACAGTGGTTGAAATGAACCCAAGATCCTTTGTGATTGCCCCAACCGGTTCCAAAATCGCATTTCACAACTAATTATATCGCCTTATTTTAGTCTGTGCAAATAACGTGCACTGAACGTATTGTATTATATGTTCGTAAATGCGTGTATCAATTTGTCTATATTCAGTTTAATTGGAGTTTTTGCTGAACCAAATCTGAACAGACTTGAACTGAACGTGAATAATTCTGAGAAAACTGAACATGAACTCGAAAGAACATAAACATTATTATTCTCATTTTGAACAATTTGAACTGAACGCGAACGAACATGAACAAGAATATAACAATATTTCTGAACGTGAACCCTTCATGAACGTTCAACTGGCAGTTCTACACCCAAATGATGAAAAAACCATTTTTTCGGTTTTTTTTGTTTTATTCTACGCCGTGTAGCATTTAATGAACCACCGAAAAGAAAAAAACCGAGAAAAATGGTTTGTTCACCATTTGGTTGCTTGGCGGTGGGAAAAAACGATATTAACATCCGATGTTAATAAATATTAATAAAAATTAATGTTAATGAATTAAATGTTAATAATTATTATCAAAAATATTAATATCAATATTAACATTGCTGTTAATATCGATATTAACTTCCGATCAAAGTATAGCTGTGCCATATTCGTATCTTAATAACCATCCTAATAATTTTTAGAGATTATTGAGATCCGATCATAATACCGATAAATCTTAATAACGCTATCAACTTTTTATCAGGTTATTAACTATATTCAAATAATAAAGTTACCGGATGAATCTTAATAATATCGTTTTGAAGTTATTAAGATCGAATCCTGATAATTTATCAACATTCAATCTTAATAATCATCAAGTTCTGGAAGTGGGTTTTGGTGGA
>NW_022597440.1:0-1022 GCF_009176505.1 Sitodiplosis mosellana | reverse complement strand
AAGTCAAAAACACGGTGTTTTTTTGACATGTTTTTTTCGCGTCAAAATGCCGAAAAATGACCCTGTTCCAGCTTATGTTTTCAACTCGTCATATTTTATACAGAAAATCACTTCTTCTACTTCCAAAATTCCTTATTCTGCCTTCCAACATCAATGGCTTTTATTTTTTGAAGAAATAAACTAAAATATACCAACTTCTCTACTCAATTCAGAGTTTTATATGTAAAATCTTCATTTTGAGTGAATTTTCCAATGGAAAAGTCGATTTGAGACCAAACTATAAGCAAATGGATATATTATTGTTCACAGACCCCCATTATTTTTCAAAAATAATAGCAGTTTTTCTAACATAAAAGTATCAAATTATGCATATTTTGGGTACCTCCCCTACAAAATGACCGTTTTTTGGACCAATATCTATACAAAACGCTAAATTGAGGCCAAAATGTTCGAAAAAGTGATATATTTGGGTTTATTTCTTCAAAAAATAAAAGCCATTGATGTTGGAATGCAGAATAAGGCATTTTTGAAGTAGAAAAAGTGATTTTCTGTATAAAATATGGCGAGTTGAAAACATAAGCTGGAACAGGGTCATTTTTCGGTATTTTTGGCTCATCAAACAGGATTGAAATAAGTCTACATCGATTTCTCGTCCAAAATTACATGGAAATAGACTCATACCAGGCCACCACAGGCGAGTTTTCTGTGCCATAAGTGTGATTTTGTATGCGGATTTTGAACTTTCGTTTGTTCTATGAAAAAAGTCAGTTTCAGACCAAATTTATAGGTAAACCGATGTTCAAATGGTAATATTTTAATGTATTTTGACGAAAAAATGGCAGTTTTCTCAGATCAAAACATCGTAAGAGGCCATTTTCGACCATTTTTCTACAAAAACGCTGAAAAATAAGATATGATCTACTTTCCGGGGCCAAATACAAAAAATTGAATGGTCAATACACGGAATTTGAATTTCTTATCTGAAGCGGCGCGACATGGGCCACCTTTTGACGCGAAAAAAA
>NW_022597439.1:0-3278 GCF_009176505.1 Sitodiplosis mosellana | reverse complement strand
TTTGGGTGAGCTGAGCTCACCCAAGCGTGTGGCTGAATACGGCCGTGCCAACCGTTTTGATATTAGCAGTACAGTACTGATTTTGAGCGTATTTTCGACGACTTTATCAGTACGTACTGATTTTCACTGATTTTCAATTCTGTCCTGATTTGTACTTATTTGTACTTATTTTTCAATCTTGATTCTCTATTTCTTTTCTTGCTTCAAAAATGCCGACGAAAGATGTAAAAACGACGAATGTCGAGCTATTTTAATACGTCAGCAATAATTAATCATTTACACTTAGCAAAAACAATATCATGGTTCACTGAAATGTAAACACTACCTCGTGTTTGTATTAGTTCGAATTGCCTTTGAATCATTTATACCATATAAAATTCTTTTATGTGTATAAAACCGACTACCGAAAAATCTTATATGCGTACGGCTTTATGGAAACATATCATTATGCTGATAATGATTGCAACTCGCAGACCTCTCTTTAAACACGTCGTTTGAAAGTGTTCATTTCGATAACCCATGAACCAACATTCATAAACAATTATAACTGTTTATGTTTGCATTCGGACTGTTTAAATGTCCGATTCTTAGAATAGGGGAAGGTGGGGCGAAAATGGCCGCGGGGCGAAAATGGCCACTCGCAATAATTCGAACACCAGACGTCACATCGCATCGGGTAAGCACTCTATACGTGCGCCCGAGCATCAGCTACTATTGGCATGAATTCATTTGACATCTCGTCCAATCAGTTGATTGTCAGTCGTCGGAGAGTGTGAACGTGTCGATTTTTTTATCAAAAGTAAAAAAATTTTTTTCCACAGTTTTTGGGTTGTAGAATATATTTCTAAGGAGAAATAATATTTGGTGAGTGTTTTTAGCTAATTAAGACACGCTGAATCGAATGGTACTAGTGGTTTTTATGATAAAATAATTTTTGTTTGTGTTGTGACGTCGCAAAATCGAAACGACGCGGTGGGGCGAAAATGGCCACTTTTTGGTGGGGCGAAAATGGCCACCGCATTTGTCACTGTAAACTCATTTATACCTACAGACCGACGCCGTGTATACGTTTCTAAACGTTTCTAAAGCACATTCGATGTGAATACTAATTGTTTTGAGTTATTTTCAGCAAAATGGTTCGCAATTATAAGCGCAAAAAGCCACAACTTGAGAAAGAAAAGTTGAAATTAGCTGTTCTTTCGGTGCTTCGAGACAAAAAAACGATTCGGACGGCTGCAAAAGAGCATGGTGTGAATAGAACAACTCTGCAAAACTGGGTGAAGAATAAAACTGAAGAGCAAGCTTCAAAAGGAGAGGTCACGACTGTGTCAAAAGGATTCCAAACCGTAAGTATCATTTGAATGATTAAAATGTGAATTGAACGAAAAAATTTGAATGTGAATAATTTTATGATTGAAGAATTAATGCGATTTTTGATTAATTTTATTTTTTCTGTTTGGCTTAGGTGTTGAGTGCCGAAGCTGAAAGTGCACTGGCTCAGTACTTACTGAAATGTAATGATTTGTATTTTGGTTTGACCACGCGGCAGGTTCGTGCGCTTGCTTACGATTATGCGAAAAAATTGGATGTGCCAATGCCAATTCAATGGATTCGTAGTGAAATGGCCGGAATTGAATGGATTCGTACATTTTTACGTCGACAAAGTCAACTTTCTGTTCGCAAACCCGAAGCTACAAGTTTGGCCAGAGCAACAGCATTCAACCGATACAATGTTGGTGAGTTTTTTTCAAAACTCAAAGAGGTTTGCAACAAATACCAATTCCCACCTCAAAACATCTACAACATGGATGAGACCGGTGTGACGACTGTGCAGGTTCCAGATCGTGTTGTTTCGCGAAAAGGAATGAAACAAGTTGGTCGAATTGTGTCAGCAGAACGTGGCACATTAGTAACTTTGGCAGTTGCAGTTTCAGCAACAGGCAATACCATTCCACCATTCTTTGTGTTCCCACGTAAGAAATTTAAGAACAATTTCTTGATTGGTGGCCCTGTTGGTTGTGGTGGAGCTGGCAATCCAAGCGGCTGGATGAATGGACCACAATTTTATGAATTCCTCGGATTTTTCCAAGCACATGCACATGCATCACTGGAGAATCCAGTGCTTTTGATATTGGATAATCATGAATCACATTTATCCATTAAGGGTTTGGATTATTGCAAGGAAAATGGCATCGTTGTTTTATCATTGCCACCGCACTGCTCGCACAAACTTCAGCCGTTAGATCGCTCAGTATTCGGACCATTCAAAAAGGTCGTCAACACACAATGCGACAATTGGGTTACAAGCAATCCTGGTACAACAATGACTATTTATCATGTGCCTGGCATCGTCAAAGATGCGCTTCCATTGGCGTCAACACACAAAAATGTGACTGCAGGTTTCGTGTGCACAGGAATTTTTCCATTGAACGAAAATATTTTCGAGGAACATGAATTTATGCCGAGTATGGTAACTGATCGTGCACAACCTGCTGCCATTGCTGGCCCATCAACATCCATTGCTGGCCCATCAGGAGTCGAACTTGGAGATTTGGATCAACTTTGCTGCATATGCTGTGACAAATTGCTCAAAAATCAGCGATTCAAACTTTGTATCGTGTGCCGTCGCAAGGCTCACGTGGCCTGTGTTCGCACCAGCGACAACATTTTCACATGCGTGAATTGCTTCTCTGAACCAGAGACCGATTCAGAAGAAGAATGAAACGTTTTTTTTTCTACTTTTTGTTTGGTTTTATCTCAAAAACAATTCCATTTGTTTTCAAAAAAAACACAATTTCACATCATTTTTTATTTTTTTTCAAGAAATTCAGTAATTTAAGATGAAATAAGATTTTTCATGTACGAAACAGTTCAAGATATATCAATAAAGCATTAAAATTTCATTTGCACACAATATCTGGTCATGTCTGATTGTTTTCTGCGTCAAAATGTGACTGGCCATTTTCGCCCCACCCCCTGGCCATTTTCGCCCCACCCATTTTGAGATTTTCGATTTCGAGGTTGGTGCACTCTGAGCCAGATTGCGCCCGTATGAGGTGAGATATGTACATCAAACCATGAGCGTTTTGTAGCTGAAGGTTGTAGCTTTCGAATGGTATATAGCATTCCGAGTGAAAATATCATTTTCTGTACTATTTTTCGCGTAAGACCAAACGTGGCCATTTTCGCCCCACCTTCCCCTAAATTGATATGACAGAGTCGTGATTCTGAAATATCATTTGAATGGTTTGGAGCGAAAATGTAATACAGAAAAGTTG
>NW_022597438.1:0-1006 GCF_009176505.1 Sitodiplosis mosellana | reverse complement strand
TCTATGGTGCGTCACTTGTCGGACTACTGTAGCGTAGCTGCAATTAAACATGAATAAAGCAATTCAGTCTTAAATCAGAACTTGACTCGTGTACACGTTCATTTACATTACTCTTTCAGCGGACCAGCCGCTGCAGTATAACAAAGGTAGTATCCAATTACGCCTCATTTACTTTTATCATATATAACATGGCGAGCCGACAATAAGAGCCGTATACAAAGCAATGTGCAAATCGATCATAGTGCAACAGTGAAAAAACAGCAAATAGTTAAAAAACCAGATTGGAAATCATTAGAAAATCGAATTATAAGAAAATTGAACATTCGAAAAAACCACAATAGATTGAACATAGAGTGCAGTACGAATAGAGTGCAATACGAATACAGAGACGAGAAAAAAAAAATATGAACATTCCAGTGTAGTTTTACATGCAAAATACCAGCGACAAACGTGACAAAAGTGTAAACAGAGACGAAGAGAAAAAACTCCGCGTAAGCGAATTACAGTGTGAATTTGTGCATTTCGAGTGCGACTTTGTCGCTTATAAGCATGCTAAATTAATATCATTGCGAATGAATGAAATTGAATGAAATCCTAAGTCGACGTCACAATTAGAATGAAAAAAAAACCCTTAGTACAATGTTACCCGGTAAAAGAAAAAAATGGAAAGAGCTAATATAATTATAACTGTTAATACGATTAACATGACACAAAGAGAATACAGACAACTTCTGAAATCAAAGATCATCAACAAAATAAGCGAATATAAACTAAAAAATATCGCGAGTTTCAGCAAAGTGAAAAAAATTTTCAAAAAAATCCTCCGTGATAATGTTTGTTAATTTTTGTATTTTAATTCTATTCATATGCTAGTTACCAAATCTTGTGAACCTGGTGAATTCTCCTACCCGACGCGTTTTGTATTTTTCCCAAGAATTAACGAGTGTTCTTATAACCACGACGTTTGCAAGATCTCTATTAAAGCAGGAAAAACAAAATTTGGAGT
>NW_022597437.1:0-7229 GCF_009176505.1 Sitodiplosis mosellana | reverse complement strand
AAATAGAGTCAAGAAATTTCGGAAGTATTTATTCACATTTTGATCGGGACATATGCCCAACGTTTCGCAGTGACGTCGCAGTAAGACAAAAAGTTTCATCGTTCTAGCTTGATTGAAGAGTGAACTCAAACTAATTTTGGAATTGCTCGGAAAATATATTCGAAAAGGAAATGCCTTCGCTGTAATTTTATGACTCAATAGTTTTTCAGTCAGGTAGATTGTCGGAAAATCAAAAACAAATTAACAAAGGGATATTGCAATTGTTTTTACCAGAAAAAACGCCATCTTACACTGTCATATTAAATGGAGAATCTGTCACCTTGACATGTGGTAATATAGCGGTTTACCCGATGTAGAGGGGAATTTAACCTCAAACTGGACACAGTAAAAAATAAAAGTCCACACTTAGGCGGATTTTCGACTGGTAGAGGCGCCCAGTCTTATATTTTGCCTAGTAAATTGAGTTTCAGACGAAAAACCGACTAGATTATAAGCGGAATTTCGCCTGCAGCTCAAATTACTAGCAGCAATATCGGCTGAATGCGTTTTTAGCTGAAAAAACGGCTAGATGTGGACTTTTATTTTTTACTGTGGATGAATCTCTACATAAATATATAGCGGTGTGGTATACGGGTATCAATGAAACACGAGCGGTATGTGGGAGTGCTAAGTAGAGACTGACTATTTATTAATGCTATTCTATTGACAATCGGTGTGACAGCTATCGCTGTCGCTGTCACTATACTTCATCTCCCCCTTTTTTTCAGAATGAAATTGCTTTTATTCTTAATTTAATTTATTCTTAATCTATTTAATTTCATCCTGAAACAAAAAATCTTTATTCTATTTCTTTCAGTTCGAATCAGAGGATGAAATTTGTTTTATTTTTCTTTATTTTGTTTAATTTCATCCTGCAAGTGAGAAAAGCAAATGTATTTCTTTTTATTTTTGTTTTCAAAAGAAGAGAAAAAAAAATCTTAATGCTAATATCGTCGGCCACTTCGTGTGACCTTCTGATTTGGAATTTCATGCGGTATCATTGGCTCTTTACGTTTTTTCGGTGCATTTTCTTGGCAAATTCTACATCGAGTCGTTATGTGTTCAATATCATTATTTATGTTCGGCCAATAAACAGACGCTTTCGCTCTTTCGATCGTTTTCGTTATTCCGAAGTGAGGTTCATGTAGTTGTTGCAGTATAAATTTTCGCATGACTTTAGGTATAATGACTCGTTCATTATAAAATAGCAAATCGTCTTCCAAAATTATGTCGTTTTTTAATCTAAACAAATATCTGAGAGGTTCTGGGCATTTTTTCTTTTCATTGGGCCAACCGTCTTTACAGTACTCTTTCACCTTTCTTAAAACTTCGTCTTTTTCTGTCTCTTTCTTCATCTCGCTCTTTCTCTCATCGCTTACGTTAATCGACAAAATGGCATGTGAAATGTTTGTATCTTCCTCTGTGTCATCGCAAATATCTATATATCTCGACAAATAATCGGCCAAGTGTATTGTCTTTCCAGGTGCATATTCAAGACTGACCTCATAATTTAACATTTTAATTCGCATGCGTTGCAATTTTGCCGAAGCAATTTTGTATATGTCTCTTTGCATGATGCCTAACAACGGCTTATGGTCGTTTACTACACGGACTTTTCGGCCGTATGTGAAATAGTTGAATTTTGTGCATGCAAATACGATCGAAAGCATCTCTTTTTCGATTTGAGAATAATTCTGTTCTGTTTGCGATAGGCTTCGTGAAGCGAAAGTGATTGGCTTGCCATTTTGCATTAAACAACAACCCAAACCGTCTTGTGATGCGTCGCACTCATAAGAGTCGCACACATAAGTACAGCCATGCAATTTGGATTTCTTTTGTGCTTGGTTTAGTTTGGAATTTTATTTTCATTTTATTTTAACCTATTTTTATCACAAATAATCCAGAAAAAATGATATTCACGAATTCCGATGTCAACATCACTCAATTTGCAAGCTGTTCTTATAAGTACAGCTATGCAAATTCGGTTTGTTCATATACTTCGCAATTTCCATATTGGTCGTAAATGCATGACTGTACTTATAAGACCATTTTGATTTTTGCGATTTATTGATAATTCCAGCATTATACCAGATTATGAATATTTTTTTAAGTGCTTATGAGGTAAAATAAGCATGGAAAAAAATTCCCAGCTCTGTATAAAATATATGCATTAGAGGGTTAAAGATCGTGTTTATGAAATCAAAAATAGCAAAGAAATCACAGATATGTCCATGGAATGCAAAATGTACGCTCAGAATGTTCTTTCTAATGCTAAAACTTGGGGCGGTGTCGAAACTTTGCTGGCCGTATCGAACTTATATTCAACTAACATAGTTGTTTTCAACGAGGATGGAGTTTGCACAAAATACAAAAAGGCTGACAAATGTTATGATCGTTCGATTGCTGTCGCTTATCGATTCGGACTGAATGCGGAAGGATTGAAAATTCGAAACCACTACGACAGTGTTTTTGAAGTGAATGCTGCCGATTTACTTGCTGTTGCCCGATACATCGCAAAGTGATACACACATGCACGTTTTTCCATAGTATGAGTGAATTTTTTGAATCAACTCTTTATAAAAAGTATATAAGTATTTTAGTTCGTTGTCGCAACCAGTATATGAATTTTGTCTCCTTTTTTTAAATTTTGTTGCAATATTTTGCTTCATTTTAGTTTAAACAAGTAGTATTTATCACACAGAACATATGATTTCCTCAACATGTATGCGTGTATGTTTGTCCTGAGTCCATGCAAAATACATAAACATTCAAACAGTTTATTTCGAATTCGAATTTTGTTTTTGTTTACAGAGTCGTTGTTAAAACCCGATCTCATAAAACTCAATTCCCAACATTTTGGCACACAATAATTGGAAGCTGACTGAATAAATGAAATCATTCAGGCATAAATTACGACTAAATTATATTTCATGGAATCAAGTTTATACATGGCTACATAAAATGTCTGGTTTATTTGGATTTTTTTTTTCAAAAGACAAACAATTTTTGTATTTAAAGCAATCGTTTTTTTGACCCTCTTTCTCATGCGTTTGCTCTGTTGCTCTTGGGCTGAATATTGAACACGTAAAAGCCGATCATTACTTAATTTTTTCGTCTCCGATCGTCACAGCCAACACAAAGACATTTTTTTTTACAACAATTCTTTTGTTGTCATCCGTATGAATTTCGACATATGGACCGGTGGAAGAAACTTCACCATTTAGTTTTTCGGCAAAATTCTTTAATTGAATATTATTGAAATTCGGCGGATCGAGTGGAGTTTTATTAATATTTTTCGCGAAGTTTCTTTTTTGCCTTTTACCGCAACCACTTGAAGTATATGGAGGCACTTTACAAGTGAAGTCTGTGTGTCGCTGATTCGGTATCAAACCCATTGACTTTGCCGTAGCAAGAGCGTCTCGTTGACAACATTGAATTTCAGAAACAATATCGATTCTTGTCGGCAAATCAGTATTTTGTCCTGCCACTGTATCATTTGGATTTTGTTGCTTGCTGAGGCGAGGATAAACAAAATACAATGATGTTTGATTGATAATGTCGTTCTGGAGCTGAATCTTAGATATTCTTGTCATTGCTTCTTTCACTGTGCAATTGGTCACTGTAGAATATGTTGTAGTGAAAGAGCGAAACTGCCTAAACATCGATTCGCACGGTTGGCTTTCAAACAGATGAGGCAAGAATAAGTCAAGTCGCTTGATCTCTTTCAAATGTAAAATGAGCATAACTAAAGAGTGTGCAAGTGCATTGAGTTCAAGGCATGTGTAACATGGGGCTGTCAAAAAGTTATCTTTAAGATTGTATTTTTTATGCGATATTATAAAATGACGCCACATGCGAATAATGAAAATCGAATACCACATTTTTCTAACACGTTGAAGCGGCCTTAGACTCTGATCTAAAAAGGCATCAATTATGTCTTTCATAATTTGTAAGTATACAACGGTGGCATCACTTCCTTTTACATGTGATTTCAACAACATGATGACTTTGGGATCGCACATTCGAAGTACTGAACGAAAGTTTTGTCTGTCGATCGGATTGAGCACAGACGCTGTTAATTGATGCTCATCTTTGCCGAAATCTTTCAATAAAACATGTAGATGATTCCAGTCAATGAAATATTTACCGAATGGTAATCGGTTTCCATTCGAAATTGTGCGTAAAATAAAATTCCGCAATTTGGTTCCGTTATGTGTTGTGTCCTGGATGGGGTTTTCGAAAGAAAACAATGTTTTTAAAGAAAAGGTAACTTAGTAAAATTTAAACATCAGATTCCCTTGTACCTGAATGAAAAACGGCCCAATTATCTCACCGTTACAGGAGAACCAAACCACATATACACCATGACTTCCACTGCTTCCTAATTTCGACAGCAACCGCATCGCTGCATTATATCTTGGATCTGAATCAGACTGATGGTTAAAACTGTGATGCCTATCTTCTCCAATTCAGCACAAATGAATTTCCATCGTTTTGCAACATCGGCAAATGTATACCTATTATCAGATCCAAAAGCCAGTAAGCAGAAAGGCTTTGCGTTTTTGTTTACCGGCTGTGCCATAATTACGTTTAAGAAATCCGAAATTGAACTATCATTCGAAAAATGTCCATGAATTTCTTCTGCACTACGCGCTGGGAAAGAATATGGTACTGGCATACCGTTCTTACGATTCAAGGGCAATGTGTAACCAACAAATTGGTTGCTGGTTGGATCGTACTGGACGCGACCAATTATACGTGTAGCATCTTCTGAGAGTGAGATCACACGAGGCAAATTTCGCTCGTTGAGATAGAGAAGCAATTCTACACTTCTTAAAATCCCATCAACAACGTGACAGTTCGCTGATTTGATGTATCGATGGGTTGATGTCAATGAATGCAATGCACATTCCAAATTGCGTTGAATTGTTTCGTATGCAAGCGGGCCACAAATCATGCGTAAATATGCAGCATATCGTTTGATTTCCGTATCATACCGATATCCACCTTTTTTTCGTGAAGAGTTTTTATTGGCTGCATCTAAAAATGTCCTAAGCAAAAAATGAGTTTGACTGTCAATCAATTTTTGCTGCGCTTCTGATGGTTTTGATGTCTCATGTTTTTCTGTTTCACACGAAAAAAATTTCTTTTGAAAATGATGCAGTCCTGCGTTTTTTCCACCAGTGTCAACAATCTGTATGACGTGTGCCACTAACTCTTTGATCAACAATCGCTCGCCAGGCAAAAATTCAAACTGTGTTGGATTATCAGCAAACATTTGGCCGTATAGATCACATTTAGATTTTGATTCATCGTTTAATTTGAATTTAACGAAGTGCTCGACTTTGTCAATATGATCATCATCAATGTGTTTGAACGCTGATGGATGAGCAAATCCCATTTTCCTAAAATATTTTATTGAAAATACATTTTGTGTTTCGTATGATATAATAATGATCTTACGTGAAAGCATTTTTTATGAACGGTGGAATTTCTATTAACAAATTAGATTCAAGAATTGCCCAAAAACCCATATTAAAAACGATGAATGTTCTTGAGAGACAATTTTTGGATTTTGACAATTACGGTGGTCAACACTGAGGAATTTGAGTGCTTGAAAAATGTCAAAAAATAATACAAGGGAAAAGTAATACATAATTCCAAAATCTAATAGAAAGTAATACTAAAGTAATACAAGGAGGCTAAAGTAATAGACATTTGAACCCGTGAGCATAAAAACAACGTATTGACTCTTCGCCGATGAATACGAAACGCAAAAAAATCGCCGAACAAAGTGAAACACCAATCTGTTATTGGATCAATATGAAACATGAAATCGTTGGCCACTATTTTATTTACGTTGCGCTTTGTTTCGAAGCACGGCAAGTGTTTCATTTTGTTCCAGTAACAGAACGTTGTATCACTTTGTTCGGCGACGCGCTCAATGTACTGTTTTGAAAAAATATGCATGATTTGATACAGTTTTGTGCGAGTGCAACATAAATTCTGTTCGCTTGAAAGTGAATCGTGAAATATCGGCTGACTATAGAAATTGTGTTTCACTTTAATTGAAACAAAAATGTTTGATACACTTTTGAGTCCATTGGTATGATGATTCATTTTAATGGTGGTTTTGGTCGTGATTTGTCTATGAAGTGAAAATTAACTGATAAGGAGCGCGAATTTTGATGTGCCGATAATACCAATAGAGCAGAAAAAAATACTATATGAAAATCGAAAAAAAATTTAAACTTTTTTTTTCGACTGTTGCCTATTTCGGATCGTCTACATGGGAAGTTTGTATGAAATCCTCGGAACGCGGGTTCACGCCGCTGTGAATACATTGGTTTATATAGTGAAATCTATACATGGCCAAAACACGGACGCACAACACCCATTCTATTTCGCTCACACTTACGTGTAATTTTTACCCGTATAACAAAGTAGTCTGCTTTACTGTTAAAAAGATGTGCGCAGTAAAGAAACAAGAACGTACATGTTTCAGCAACGTTAAAGTGCACGTAAGTGTGAGCGGAATAGAATGGGTGTTGTGTTAAAATGATCATCATACCAATGGACTCAAAACTATATCAGATCATGCATATTTTTCCAAAACAGTACATTGAGCGCGTCGCCGAAAAAAGTGATACAACGTTCTGTTACTGGAACAAAATGAAACACTTGCCGTGCTTCGAAACAAAGCGCAACGTGAATAAAATAGTAGCCAACGATTTCATGCTTCATATTGATCCAATAACAGATTGGTGTTTCACTTTGTTCGGCGATTTTTTTGCGTTTCGTATTCATCGGCGAAGAGTCAATACGTTGTTTTTATGCTCACGGGTTCATTTAGTAAAATGAATGACATTTGTTGATAAACCTCGATGAAATACATATATTTTATGGTCGCTGCAATACCCCTATGCAAATTAAATTTATAATCTAATTTTTGCTGTATTTGTTTTTCGTCGTACATCAAAAAAGTGTACTTAAACCCTAACCAACGTATTGACCTAAATTGACGAATCTCCCTGCTACCTGCAATGATGACAGATCGATATAGAAAGTGTTTGGGAAATTCTAAAAATATTTGTTTTGGCAGATAGATTATTTCACGCAGACTGTCGAATCGAATAAACGGTGATGGTTTGACGCATCTGAGTACTGCGGTTATTTCCTAGCAAAAATAA
>NW_022597436.1:0-1003 GCF_009176505.1 Sitodiplosis mosellana | reverse complement strand
AAAAAAGGTCTCACGGTGAAGTGAAATGTGTGCTTAACAATGAATGTGGTGCGACAATTTTATGATATAAATTCAGGTCCGAGTGAGATGTGTTTTAGTTCCCGATCAAGTTTGAGTGAAACGTGTTCTACTGATCAATATGGATTTGAAAGTCGATTTTGAATACCGTGAAATGGCGTTCAATAAGAGAATGCTAACATTCGCCATAGTGAATCGCGACCATATAGATATTAAGGAATTTCTATTCGATGCATTCAACTACTACGAAAATGAAATTAAAGACATTTTTCGAGATCATGCAATGGTTAAAGTGAATACATGTTTCAGTGCAACGTTTGAAAAAAATGTCGTACAAAATGGGGTCAGGGAGGAGGATAGAATGGATACGGATTTGAATGATGACCTCATGGATGTGGATGGAGATAACGCTACCGGTCAAGTGGAGAAGAAAGAAAAACAGTTGCTGTATCTGCATACGAAATCTGTAGTTATCGACCATCTAACGGACTTATACGAAATCTATGAAAAAACCGTCATCGATGTCATATTAAACAAAATTGATGATGCAATTATCGGGATTCACACGACACTGCGCCTTCTTGACAGTTCTCATATAAATGAGCCCAGAAGCGCCAACTGGTGCAAGAACATGTAATAGAACCGTTGTATACCAATAGTATTAGAAGCTTACACGTTGGGTATACTGTTATTGACTGTTTTGAATAGTAGTTCTTTCACATAAAAACATAAAAATCTGCTTGCATTACACTGATATCTCTCTTATTCCATTGATATTTTTTTTCCAAATGAGAAAAAAAAAACATTTCAAGCCTCAATTGCACAGCATATCACTATTAGAATCATTGTGTCAACATGAATCAACCAATGAACAAACCAAAACAAACACAAACCACACAATGAAATACCACGTTTGTATATAGCAATCACTTGAAGAGAAAAACTCAAAAAAACATGTTTCAATAAAAAATAATATTCTAATATT
>NW_022597435.1:0-3901 GCF_009176505.1 Sitodiplosis mosellana | reverse complement strand
TGACCTCAAAATCTTCCAAAATAGCTCAAAAATGGACTGTCAGGAGGTGGGGTAAAAAATGAGGGGAGGTGGTCATATCCCCAAAATGTATGTCGGACATTAAATTATATGAATTTATCTATCAAATAAACCAAGCTGTTCGATCAAAATATCGGAATTTGTGCCTTTTATTTGAAATTTAAAAAAAACACCCTTTATATGTACCTTAATCGATCACGTAATAATTCCTATTGATTAAATGAACTTCAGCTGACGGCTGAATATATTACATTGAAAAATCGCCTAAACTAGAATTCAACACAATCTTTTGCTCTGAAAATCTATTGTACTTGTATCACATTCTGCTATTGTACTTGTATCACATTAGTTATTTAAACAATGTTCAACATACATTCATGATGTTTGTGCTCTTTAATCTCGTTAATGTTCTTTAAAGTCTATGAAAAAATGTAGTTTTCAATTTAAAACAGTTTTTAAGTGCACACTGCTATCTAATGCATTTGAGACATTTAACCGGAAATTTGTTGTTAACATCAAGAGCATTTGAATCTAGGTTACCGTACAAAAAATAGGCATTTCCCAATAACAAAAATTGCATTGAATTAGATTTGGACACACAATAAAAAAAAATTCAGTTAATAATTTCGTCTTTTTTCTATAGTTACAGTGAGTACTGAGACCCAAGAACGATATTTTTATTAGTCTTAATAAACGAGGGTCAATGACTTGACCTTTGTACTGGGATAAAGTAAAAATAAAAGGTCTGTAATATGCATATGATGTGAAATCATGTGAAATTTGTTTTCATACCGCGAACCTAGTACATGTTAATTTGGTAGACTTCATTCGGTTATATTTATGAAAATTCACACATTTACGCCTGATTGAAGTTATACCACCTAAACTTATTTGTATCCAACAATACTTGTACAATTATATGTAATCTACATATTTAAAGAAAATACGCAATTAAACTGTACGAACTGTAATGACTTTAATCAATATTTTTACACGAATAAAATTTGAAGAAAGTCGAAAAAAACCATTTTCTTGTAACATGGGCGCGCTTTGGGTTAAAGTATGGAAATAAATGCATAAAGACATCGCTTAGATGCTAGACTGATATTGAACGGTTCACACAATTAATTATTACCCTCTGGTGTGAGATAAATTTAAGAGAACAGAGTAGTAGAGAAAAATATATTGGATATCAATGTATAGTGTTGGAAATTTAAATTTCAGGGTAACCCTCTACCAGGGCTTATTGCTAGAGATTGGTAAATTTGCATGCGGAAATGTAAAATGTTCCTAAAATTTGGTCAAAAATTGGTCATTGCTCACGAACAATTAAAGCAATATTATTAATATTGTCGATTTCCGATGCCTTTTTGAATATATAATCAAAAACAAATTTCACACTTAATATCACATTAATGATATGTCTACAGAAGATTATGTGTCTGGTGTTGAGTATCGGAACCGATTTGGCAAAATTGAGCAGTTTGGAACGAAAATGTCATACAGAAATGTTTCGCGGAAAAATGTCACATATAGAGAATTTATCAAATGGAGAAGCTATTCTTTGTCAAATAGGAAAGCCATTTGTTATGAAATAGAACAGCTATGCTAGCTCTGACACCAAATAGCTCTTTTATTTCATACCAAATATTCCTATCTGACAAAAAATTGCTTCTCTATTTGTGACATTTTTTCGCGCAACATATCTGTATGAAATTTTCGTTCCAAATTACTCAATTTAGGTAAAAATATAAGGTATGTAAAAAAACCAAGAAATTCATAGAAATGTGGTTGAAATTTTTTTTTGTTCATTTTTGTTTTCTTCAAAGATAACTAGAGGACACATTTGATGCAGATCGGACAAAAAAATTGGGATCTTCCGAACAAACTACTTGATTTTCAAGCTTTACGAGAGCCTAATTTTTTAGTTAAACTTTCCAAGTATTAAATTTGGAATTAAAGTTTAAAATATACTTGTCATAGGAATAGATACATGTATATTGAATGTATGATAAAATAATGATACTGAGCTATTTTATTTGGTCCTAATATACTACAAATTTAGTCACCATTGAGTTATGATTATACTATCTTGACCTAATGTTCAATTAACAACAATTAAACTTATTCGATTCGTCTTTATGTTGATGTTTACTTAACACAAATTGTTATGTCAAAATGATCCAATTTTTCCTATAGTCATTCACTAGTCTTGCAAATGTTATTTATACAGCCAGCGCTTGTCAGTGTTAATAAATAAAATAAATATAAATATCAAATGGGATAAACTCACCAGTTTTCGATGAATAATTTTTTGTCGAAAAATAGCGGAGGCAGAAGGAGGCCTCCTCGTTTTTCATTCAACAGTGAAGACTCTTATCCAAAAACGTTCATGAAATTCTGTGATTTCCGGCTGTGAATATTATCGTTTCATCTCCTTTCCCTTTCCTTTCCTCAGTTTCATTATAATCGAATGTTCCAGGAAATCTTTCAAACTTTTTTTCTATACGGTCGATGTAAATATCTTCATACTTGGACGAGTTTTTGTGGTTTTATTCCATAAATGTTTTTATATTTAACAAGAAAATCCAAATTATTGACATTCTTCATGCAAATCCTTATGTAAGTGTCACTTTTGGTGCGTTATTATATTATGCACATATTCTAGACTTCCATACAGTTTCGACTGTGTTTATTTTTGTAATTATACAAGTTACTTAACAACTTAACACGTACATACTCTTACATATCGAAAATATTTCTTATTTCTTATTTCTCTTTTTATTCACTATTTCCAGACAAAATATTTCTCATTTTTATCTTAGTTACTATCACCCGATATTGTTCTCTGCGTTGAATTGCTGTTTTCTTTTCCAGTTTATCGGATGAAAAATAACTTGGCAACAGTCATACGCAGCGAAAGAAATACAGTGTACTTTTTTGCTTCCCCTAACAACAATGAACAAATGACAGCTAGCAAACCCATTCGATTTAATCCTGCGTGCGCTAAGTCTACGCCCTTGTTCAATTTTTTCAAATGTACAAAATTTGTGAATGTTGTTCTATGAATCAATTCAAAACGGTTTGTGTATTTTGAAAGGCTGTATTCTCACATCTATAGGATACGATGTAATATGTTTTTCCTTTTAACTTTCACGGATGTTTTTATCGAATTTTCATTCCTTCTTTTTCAAATATAGAATCGAGTAATGGAATCGAGATAACTTGATGCAATTTGAATGCTACACAATAATTAATTTACATTGACAAAAATAGTATTCTAGTTTACTTCATTACTGATACGTTTACTTCATTACTGATACGTTTACTTAATTTACGAAATTTTAACATTTCGCACATCACTTTGTCCCTTGTACTGATTTTTGGATATGAATAGAAGGAATTCAATATGCGTTCGAAAACTTCCATCATTTTTTTCACATGCAACTGTCGTGTACACTGTTTTTTGTCTATAAATTTTTGCACTTTGAAAAAATTAGCTGGGCCAGCAATTTTTTTTCAATGAACTACATAAATTTGTCCGTCTGATTTGTATGACTTCACAATACTCACTGTTATTACAACCTTGAGAGCCTAACTGAATTTATGCGTCGCTGTCAAGTTATGAAAAAAATACAAACACATATAAAATGTGCACACTGTCATTTTGTGTGTTATACATGTGCACAGTCTCAGCAAGCGAATAGGAGTGAATGAACGAATGAATGAATAGATGTTTACGTTATAGAATGCTTTGTTTCCTGCGAAATCAATATACAGTGAGCGTCAAAATTTTTGGCACAGTTAGTTTTTTCAGTTTTTATATATATTTATTATTGTTTTAACAAAATTTCTTTTATGGTTTTATGAAACGAGTAGAAAT
>NW_022597434.1:0-3044 GCF_009176505.1 Sitodiplosis mosellana | reverse complement strand
TTCAAACATTTTGCTACGTAAAAATCAACTCAGTTTTCTCTGTGTAAATCGTAGATTTTTTCTTTAAACAAGCGAAAAATTTAACGACGCATTCGGGAGTTATGATGTCGATATCACCATGAGTTGAAGAGTGTCCATCACACTAGTTTATCGATGCGAGTCGATCAATGAGCTGATTCTCTTTCCAAATTGATCTATTTCATCGAATTCCCATGACGCATTTGGAAGTTATGATATCAATGCCACTGCGATCAACTTGTATGACGTTTCATACTCCCAAACGATATTCAAATATATGACCAAACAGATTTATAGATTCGAGCAATTATTTTCGTGCTACTACAGTCGACTATAATTATTTTCCGCCCACTAAAATAACTGTAGGTGCCTCTACAATTATTTTCAAGCCACTAAAATTAATTCTTGGTTACTACAATTATTAAAACACGTTTTATACTAGCAATTTTTAGTAGTTTTATCCCTATATTAAATATTAAACTCTCCAGGAGCCAAATAAGTTGTTGAAAACATCAAGGATCGGATGACTGATTTGAATTCTACATTTCATCTACAATTTTATGGAACCTACCAATAATAGAGGAAGATTCAGTTTGTGGAAATTTCAATTTGTGGCCATTTGAGTTTTATCAGGTTTGGACCAATTTTCATGACTCGTCTCAAAATCGAACGAATGGGCAGACATATTCAAAAACAGACAATTGATTTGAATTCTATAATCTTTTGGAACCATTCTTCATTCGAAAAAAAAATTCGATTTGTGGAAAATACGTTTTTTGTCCAAAATTTGAGTTGTCCCATTTTATAGCAGTTTTTTCGACAGCCGATTATTCATAAAAATTGTTCCTGTAAGGTAATATCGGGTCATTTGGGACGGCTTAGCTTTTGAATTTAAAACTTTTTTTCAGATGGGAATTTTTCAGAGTTTAAGTAATCGTTGGAAAGGTAACCTCCTAAGCTAACTTTTTGCCGAAGAAAGTCCTTCGATTGTGTCAGTAAAAAAAAAGTTATGTAAATTTTTCCAACTACCATTTTTTTAGCTCCGTGACGCTAATTCCTGCTCCAATCGGTGACGAGCAGTAATTGTCCAAAGTTTCGAAAAAATCCATGAAAATCGATTTTTCGCATATTTGAAGGTTTTGCCCCAAAAATTAATTCCAAACTAAACTTTCAACATTTTAATAATCCGAGGGCTGATATTAAAAGGTCTAGAAGTCCACTAATTTCTGCCCGCTTCCCAGAGTTCCTGCTTCGACCAGTGACGAGCAGGAATTCGACGAAATTTGGAAAAAAATGTATGAAAATCGATATCACAGTGCAACAAAGTTTAGGTGGGTCCATGCCACCAGCACCGCCAGTGCTGTTAAACCATAATACGTTATAATTAGTGCTCGAATAGTGCTGGTAGATACCACTTCCAGATTGCAGAAATCTTGTTTAGTGGCTGAGCACTAATCGTCAATATTTTTGAAAAAGTAGATTTTCGGTACATTCCCATGGCAAGTACATGAAATCGAATTTTTTTCGTATCAATGTAGCTCTATGACTCCTGTTCGGAAAAGTGAATCACTGTTTTACAATTGTGTCATGAAGTGAGTAATCGAAATGAGTCATAATCGAAGTCATTCATTGTCCAAAGTAAGTCAAACTTCATGTGACCGGCTCTTCATGAGTCATAAGAAACGAATTAGATTCTAACTCCATTTTAGAGGCAATGAGTCAGTCGAGTCAAAGAATCAGAATTGATATGAATATGACTCATTGGATGCGTGAGTATGCCGAAAATCATGAAAAATCTACGTACAGTATTGGTGCGCAAAACAGAAAGTCATGACTTCCGATTAATCAATTATGAGTTATATTGTGACTCACTTCATGACTCAATTGTAAAACAGTGATTAACTTTTCCGAACAGGAGTCATAGAGCTACATTGATACGAAAAAAGTTCGATTTCATGTACTTGCCATGGGAATGTACCGTACAGATTTACAGGCAATAACATATTATTAACTATACTTAATAACATAATAATAACGGCCGATATATTGGTCCAACATAATATAATAATAACGTTATTAAGATTCAGCATAATAATAACATAATATGTTATGCGTTATATCGGGTGTTATCTTAATAAATCCTAAGATTCGGCGGTAATAACATTTTATAAACTATAATAATAACATATTATTAAGATGGATTTATTAATTCAATTAATAACATATTATTAAGATACAATCTTAATAACACTTTTTTCGCGCATTTTTTTCGCCGGAGCACTGACAAGTTGTTTTTTCACTGCGGATTACACACATGAATTTTTGCACTGTTGCAATGAAATTAAAATGACTCTTTGAAACGGAATTATCATGTGGACTTAAACATTAAGTTTAGGAAATCGTCAGTCCCGACCTTGAAAGGATCAATTTACCATATTTTGTCTGCATTGTTATAGGTGTGTACACCATGCAGTGCTTTTTTTCTCTCCAGCTAGGGAAAAGAATGCGCGGAAAAGCATTATTAAGATTGCATCTTAATAATATGTTATTAATTGAATTAATAAAATCCAAACCTAATAATATGTTATTAATTGAGTTAATAAATCCATCTTAATAATATGTTATTATTATAGTTAATAAAATGTTATTACCGCCGAATCTTAGGATTTATTAAGATAACACCCGATATAACGCATAACATATTATGTTATTATTATGCTGAATCTTAATAACGTTATTAAGATTAAAAAAATCTCAACATAACATAATAATAAATATGTCGGGCAATAACATATTAATAACATATCGAAAATGTAAATCTGTATGTACCGAAAATCTACTTTTTCAAAAATATTGACGATTAGTGCTAGGTCGATGTCGTTGGCCCCACCCCAATTTGGTCACTCCTATATACCAAAATTTAGTGCTAATTTAGTGCTGTCGATTGGTACCTAGCATGATTTTAGTGCTGCCCGGCAACCTGCCCTCTATGCGAAAATTTTTGATTTTGAAAAAATTGACCATGT
>NW_022597433.1:0-12742 GCF_009176505.1 Sitodiplosis mosellana | reverse complement strand
CAAAATTTCAAAAATCAGTATAAAATCAGTACGAAGGTTAAAAAATCAGTATTCGGTAGAAATCAGTATCGAACAAAAAAATTGGCCATAAATCAGTATAGTACTGATAAAATCAGTACACATGGTAACATTAGTTTGAGACCAAACAAAAAAAAAGGTACCAAACCCGACTTTCGTCTCGTTCAAACTGGATGTGCCAGCTGAGTATGTTGATTTGTTCAGCAGTGTTTGGCCAACTAGCGTTACCGCAAAAGAATTCGTGGCAAAGGTTGCCCCTAAAATTGGCCGAAAATCCGCTTCTCATGTCCGGACGAAGCCAAAAAACCTGATTGGCACCAAAAAGCAACCCGAGGAATCGAATCCAACTACGAAACAAAACAAAACAAAACAATCAATCGCCCCAAGCCAAAAAACGGGGTTGGCAAAGCGTATGCTCAGCAAACGAATTGGAGACACACCAAGAACCAGCATCCACAAAGGAAACGCCGGCAATCACGTACAAATCATTGCCAGAAGAGCTGTTGCTCGCAAGTGAAGCCGAATTACCATCGCTACTGCTTCAACGAACGCTGCGCAGAAAATCATCACGGCTATCGCAACAAATGGCACTAAACCATGCCATATCGGATGACTGTGCATTTCTCACTAAAATCTACTACCAAAACTGTCACAACATTTGTCCCGAAGAAGAGCGCTTCTATTGTGCTGCTTCTTCCAACGACTAGGGGCATTTCTCACTTAAAAAATGGAACCATTCCAATAAATATTGAACAATTTCTTCCATTTCTATCAATTCGGGTAAATGGATACACATTTACACTGAATGTGTGAAATACGTTCGCAGTATGAACTTCATACTATGAAGCTTAAGTACGTAATACTTAGCATACTTAACCTTAAGTACGTACTTAAGCTTGATACGTAAGTACGTTAAGTATGTTAAGTGCGTACTTAAGGATGACACTCTTTATACTTAAGCTTAGGTACGTACTTAAGATTTGTACTTGCTAAAAGAACCGAATTTATAAAATTGCAGTGAATTCACCAAAATGTTTTAGAATTGACTGGAATGTAGTAATTTGGTTCACATTAAATTTGACAATTCCAGACAATTTCATACATTTTTATATATACCATTTCAATGGGAAAAAAGAAATATCCTAAATTCTTGCACACTCGTTTCAATTTTTTGCGTGAGAAATGCCCCTAGTCCAACGATTACGATACGATAATTCTAACTGAGACGTGGCTCAGAAATGGTATTTATGATGCTGAATTTTTTGAAGATTCATATTCTGTTTTTCGTAGGGATAGACTTTTTCAACGTGGCGGTGGTGTACTAATTGCAACCAAAAATGAAAAATTCGCCAGTGAAGAAATCAAAATTGCTGGTGCTGACGATCTGGAATATGTTTGTGTGAAAGCCACTACTAAATCACAAGTCATCTATATCTACTGCGCATACATTCCACCAAACTCAACGCAATCAGTTTACGACTCACATTTAGCGGCCATGCATCAAATAGCATCTGATCCAGAGGATGTTCTTATTTTCGTTGGTGATTTTAATCTGCCACATGTCGAATGGTCAATCGAAAGTGACAATGACAACATATTAATTCCAACTAAATTTGCACCTGAGTCAACGGCCACTTTTATCCAGGGACTCATGAGCATGGGTGTTCACCAAGTAAATCATGTACGTAATGATTCAAAGGAGCGTCTATTGGATTTGTTCTTTACAAATGATTTCACCAACATTACAATTGAGCGTGTTGATAAGGTGAACGCACTGAAGAAAAAAGTGGAAGGTCATCATCCACCAATAATGGCTACATTTGAATGGCATGGAATCAATACGACTGAAGCCAATATCACAACAAAAGCATTCAACTTGAAACGAGCCAACTATAGGGACATGAATGCACATCTAGCAAATGTCAACTTCACCGAATTATTCCACGGAAGGACAATCGCTGAGAAAGTGAACTTGCTGCACAGGACTCTCGATGATGCAATTATCAAATTTGTCCCTACGTACATCGCATGGATTATTTTAAGGATTTTTTAGAACGGACCAGAATTTCGAAAAAATACAAGGGGTGTTCTTTAAATATTGTGCAAACGAAGTTTATTTAAAGTGTCAAAAATACTAAGATCCAGTGATTATTCAAACAAATGTCAGTTAATTACGATATTGGCCCTTTAACAGTTAAACTAGTAAATTCAAACATATTTAAGGTGGTTAAAAAGTTAAAATTAGGCGAGCGTAGCAAGGCGAAATTTTTTTTATTCAACTACAATCAGTCCAGCGTTGTCATATGGTTGATGCATTTTCATAAAGAGAAAAACTGAATCTACTAAAGTGTAGGCCCATCTTAGATGCTCGAAGAATGTCGCTTTCGAATGATGTATTAATCAAATAAATAAATTCAAGGCTTTTGGAAATGCCAATATGCCAAAGATGACCGATTTTTGAATTGTGAAGCTTGTTTCGATTGTCAAAAACAACGAGACCAAAATTTCATCATGTCTTACAAATGGCCAAATTATTATTTGTGTAGTGTTTTAAGAGTTCTAAACGATGACATGTTGAATTTAGTACTGAACACAGTGATACACGTTTTTCTGCTTATTTAACGTATAAGAACGCCACAACAAGAATTACTGTTTTTTAGAAGAACATTTTAGGATTTATAAACAAGTCTGGTGTTCGGCAGATTCATAAAAAGCGAACAATCAACACATGAAAGTGTGCAGTCGATGATAGCTGATTACATATTGCAATAAGAATATTTGCAATAATCAGCAAAATATGTTTGCTATTTCGCTGTCTACCAATATGTCGAAATTTAACTCGTTCTCTACCAAGTGTTCGAAAAATTAAAGAAATTACTAGGCTCGCCCGTGGTCAAAATTTGACCACACAAACAAAAAAATTACTATTAATATTTTATATAATTAATTATTAATACTCTCACAATTGCCGAAGTAATTTTTTCATTGGAGGTAAAATGTTGAATTACCATCAATGAATTTTTTTTGATGGCGAGAATGCGAGAATGTGATTAATTTCAACTGACGCTGTTGTACCCTTTGAATGTGGCAATTCCTTGCACACACTTCGTTTGGTTGCGTTCATTGTGTGTGATCACTTTGGTGTGCGGAAACACGATTGTGCATGAAACATTTAGTGTGATGACAACCGATTGTCAAAAAATGAAAACAACATCAGAAATCTTTGCAAATCGTATCGTGTAATAGCCGAAGAAGGCTAAATAACAAATTCAAAAAGCCTTTTTTTCGTGTTGCAAAGATGATTCGAGATGATTGTTGTTAAGAATTCAATGTTTTGTGCCATTTGGAATTTAGATTCAATTCACTGTTCACTGCTGCAACACATTTGATGAAAATTTGATAAAAACAATCAAAAAGATTTATTTCTCACTAATTATACGTGTTTGGTGTGTTTTATCACTCTTCAAATGCCCTGTTAGCGGCTTTTTTCCACTGAATTCAAATTTACCTACCGAATAAAAACATTGATGGTAATTCAACATTTTACTTTACCTCCAATGAAAAAATTACTTCGGCAATTTGTTATTTTGCGTACTACTTCTGACGGTTTGCCTACTTTGAATTGTGAGAGTAGTTTCGCCAATTTCTCTTTCCCTCCACACAAAACATTCGACTCTTTCAATCATGTATATCTCTGCACGCACACAAAGGAAAGTAAAAAATTCATCCATTCCTTTCATACATATGCTATAAAATGCCGTGCAATTCACAGGAATAGAAATGACTTTGTGTGAAACACTGACGTCACACAATAAATAGAAACGATAGCGATGTAGAAAATGCGAAATGAAAAAAAATGTCGGAGGTGGATGCTTCTCTTTGTGATTCATAGTGTTTACGAATGTGTCACAGTGTGTCACAGAGAACATTCGTGTGCAGCTCAAAACATTGTCTCTCTGTTTAGTCTGTATATCTGCGCACGCACACAAAGAGGAGCAAAAAACGTTATTCTTGCAGTGCACACAAATCGAACTCTTTCTCAATACTCTCTCTCATTCGACTGTCTCAACAGTTTATATGCTGTACATTTCAGCGACCAAACTGAACATTGTATATATCACTGCTGACAAAGTGTCAAGAGCAAATGTACAAAAAACGAAAACAAACAACGAAAGAATATTGCGAATTTCACGACGAATATTTCAGAAAATAAATGGTGAAATTATTCAGTGAGTATGGAAACAAATTAATATTTCCTTCAACAAATCGAAAAATATGAAGTCATTTTTTTCGTTGTTCGTATCACGTGTTTTATTCACTTGTTAGACACGATGCAGCGACCGATTGGAATTGTGTCAAAGAAATACGGTGTTTCCACTCGATTCACCAGCTACGTATTTTCAATCACAGACATGGACAAATGGGAGAGTGATGAACGCAAACTGATCGATGAAATGGAAAAACGAATCATTTTTCTCAAATTCACGGTCCGTGTTGCACCACTGTTGACACAACAACAAAATGAATTGGAAGTGCTTGCGCTGACAGAGCAAATGAGGGTTCCTTGCCACGTTGCTGCTATCACAATTGCCACGTTGCTGTTACACGACTGTCAAGAAGAGAAATGGTGGAATTTCTACAATGCGTATTGGGTGATTTGGATCACATCATCGACTTTTGGCTCCCATAGTCGCGCATTAATATTTCAAATTGAAACATCACAAAAAGTGAAATTATAATTCTTATTATTTCAATAAAAAAAAACCATTCCATTTCCCAGACAAAACACATACATTATTTCCACTCAATTCCATAATTTTCTCATTCTTTTACACACTGTATCTCTATTTACGGCTCAATGAGAAGCATGTATTTGTTGTGGTTTTAAGTTTCGCTTTGTTCTATCTCCGCTCTTCTACATCACAGCACAACCACACAACAGCAAAACGAACAGCCGAACAAATAAACATGTACAGACATGTCTACTGTGTAATGCTCGTACAGCGATAATTTGTGACTATGAAATTGGTTAACTTTTCAATTCTATGGGCGCTGCCATATTGAAAATTTACGTGCGATATGATGCACGCACTCAATAGTTCCACTTATTTTAATAAGGAATCTCTATAGGTGGCGCTGCCACATCGTCATTGACATCGAGTCAAATATTGTCCAATATAATAACATTCTTTATATAGGCTTTTACCGCAGTACGGTAATGCTGTTCTGCTATGCTACCGCATTCATTCTATAAGCATTTGGACCCACGAATATATAACGGCAGTGTGGCCGTACGGATAACGCATACGTTGAAATCAAAAGGTCTGAGGTTCGGAACACAGCTTAGGGAGTGGCGGGTGAAAGTTTTTTTTCCCTTTTTCCAATAAACTATTAAATAATAACAAAATTTAATTTTTTTTCATAGAAAAACACCACAAAAATTTTTTCTTCAACAAAATTACAAAAGAATCAATCATTTCTGCGTATACAACCGCAAAAACATAGATTCCATTGAATTTCATTTTCAAAATAAAAAAAACACAATTAAACCATTTCAAATAATGAAAAAAAAATTTAACATGAAAATATACACAAAATAGCAATACTCATTCAAAATAAACATAAAAAAATTAAAAAAAAAAGAAAAAAAGTTTTCGACCACATAATAAATCGAACCCCAGACCCTCAGAACAACACGCAAAAGACTTTCCCACACGGCCACACCGTTTATACATACAGTACAGCTCAAACAGCACTTGACTTGTGCTGTATGCGTAGAACGACCATTTCATTATTTTTTCACAAAATGAGCATTTTCCACTCAACCGATTTGAACGGCAGAAGTACCATTCGAAAGATAATCACGCGTAGATGCGATTAAAGCCAAAAAACACTCACTCACATACGACACATACAACCGGAGTTATGGCCGTTTGAGTGAATTCCCATACATTTTATATGTGGAAAACTCATATGGAAATATATTTTGGCATCACGTGAGTTTGATAAACTGAACACGGAACTGTACAACACATACGTGGGCAAAATGAAATCCTCATTCAAGCATGACTCATCGAGATTTTGGCAATATGTAAATTCAAAGAAGAGCTCCGACAATAAACCAGAAGTCATGCAATTTGGTGATGTGCGCACGGCAAACGAAAGTGAACAGGCCAACCTGTTTGCAAACTTCTTCAGTAGCAACTACGATAACTCAACGACTCAATGCGTTCAACAATCGCCTACCGATGAGTCACAGCAAACTGAGGAATTCCAGCTCGACTTCAATTTTGTGCTCGAAGAGCTACAAGCCATGAATACCAAGAAAAGTGCGGGTCCCGATGGTATGCACCCGTTGATACTAAAGAATTGTGCGAGTCATTTGGCGGCTCCACTCACCGAGATCTTCAATGAATCATTGTCAACTGGCCATTTCCCTGACAAATGGAAGCGCTCGAGTGTATCACCCATTTTTAAAAAGGGGTCGAGATCGAAGATTGAAAACTACCGTTGCATAGCTAAGCTCCAAACTGTGGCGAAGTTCTTCGAGCATTTGGTGAACGTCAAACTTCTGTCTCTGGTACAGGACAAAATCACCAAAAAGCAACATGGCTTTATGAAATCCAGATTCACTGCATCTAATCTCACCGAATTTACCTACTATGCCCAGAGAGCAGTGTTTGGTTGAGATAAATGAAATTTATCTAGATAATTTCGAGATAATATCTTTTTTATTCAATTTTATCTAGATGATGTCGAGATAATTATCTATCTTCTGTTGAAAAAGATAAGATTATCTTATCTTTATCTGAGTTTCTAGTCAGATAAAAGCCTATTGAAGGCTATGACATTAGTTTTTTTTTATAACAGAATTTTGCACTGAACATTTGTATGAATTTGAATAAATCGACAATTGGCTGTCAATTCACGTTTCGCTCCGGAGAGTTTGAAACAATTCTAGGCAGAATAAAGTGAATCAAATAGATTTTAAGGTCATAAGTTTCAAAACAACAAATTTATAATATCATAACTTCTCGGCTTTGTATACAAAAATCAGTTTTTTTTCACCAAAAATTCAATTGCCATGGTGGTTTCGAATACAGTAAAACCTGTCAATAACGGAACCTGGGAATAGTGGAAATCGTGTCAATAGTGGAAAAAAAATTTGGCCGTTGAGCTCTCCTATACAAATTGACCTGTTAATAACGGAAAACCGAAACTCCGAAAAGTGGAAAAAAATTTCTTGATGAAATTTTTTTCGTCTTTTTTCCGTGTCTTTTTCATTTAAAACTATATTTTTTCCTTTATCAAAACCAATGATCATCATAAAAATCCTGCAGTACGATGTACATTACATTGATTTCAGTATCATGTTTTACTTTCGTCTGCCGAAATCATTGCTTACTTCATGCAAATAAATTTTTGATGCTCCCAATAAAAACACATCCACTCGATTGGCGCGTGCTATTCAGTATATTTACAGTTAGTTTGAAAATCATTGTTTCGTTTCATGAAATGCAGAATTTATCGCTGCCAATTTGGCAGTGAAAGAAATGAGTATCATTTACTTTCTCATTTCGAACCACTGTTTAGACTGCTTGATTGTTCTAAATAATAATGTTTGTCATTCACTGTTTTTTTTTCTTCATTTTGCGTTCGTTCCTTCATTCATTTATTAAAAAATACTTTTATTTCAGTATTTCCTTCTCACCATTATTATATCACTTGATATGATCATTAAATACCCATAAAAATGTATGCTTCGGTTTTTTTGTTTCTTTTTACCCTCAATAATGGAAAATCATGTTTGGTTCGACTCAAAAAACTGTCAATAACGGAACCTTTGAATAGTGGAATTCGTGTCAATAGTGGAAAAAAAAAATTCCCCATGGGATTCCGTTATTGACAGGTTTTACTGTACATTGTTCAAGCCGAATATTCATATCAAATCTCACATCAGATTCATTGAAGACGGTCTATGAAACTCGAAGCATAAAGCCGAAATTGAAAATTTTCAATAATTTGTAGACTGCTTGATTCACTGTTTTTTTCTTCATTTTTCGTTCTTTCCTTCATTCATTTATTGAAAAATAATTTTATTTCAGTATTTCTTTCTCACGTTTATTTATATGACTTGATTTGATCATTAAATACCCATAAAAATGTATGCTTTGGTTTTTTTGTTTCTTTTTCCCCTCAATAATGGAAAATCATGTTTGGTTCGACTCAAAAACCTCTCAATAACGGAACCTTTGGATAGTGGAATTCTTGTCAATGATGGAAAAAAAATTTCCCCATGGGATTCCGTTATTGACAGGTTTTACTGTATTATTATTGTTTATTTCACCGTCTAATCACAGACTGAATTATATCATACAATTCATTTACAAAATACAATTTTACACCAGCAATGAAACACTCCCCGATCGGATAGCCCAGCCACCAGCCCTTATGACTTCGAAATGACACTCTGTGGCATCCGATTGTGTTCACCGCTCATCACTATACATACAATTCTTCAAATGCACGATTATCTAAATTGAATACATTCCGACTAAATATTTGTCTTGATGTCGAATCTAAAAACGATTGTCTTACTTTGTTAAAATATCTACACGCTAGAATAAACGGTTGGTTACGGGCATAGTCCGTGCCATACGTTTCAATTCTGACTAAGTCTCTGTTTCTCACATTTCTTTGGTTCCTATTGTCTAATCGTCTCGTATATACAATTCTTTCTCTCAGTGCCATGCTAATTAACTTTCCTAATAAGAGATCATAAATGTATGACTGGAACCCTGTAATGCTACGAAGGAATCAGTGATAGCCATATAATCGACGAAATTTTCTGTGACCTTTGCCCGTCTGTGCACCTTTCTTCTAAAATTATTCAAGTGTTTCAAATGTTTATTTCACTACGGTGGATCTGTACTCTTTTCAAATGTGACTTTTGGGACGAAATTGTCCATTGCTTCGTGCACAACATTCTCAAACATCCGAAACGAATTTCCAATGTCTTCCGAAGAAATATCTCTCCCAACAAAGAATTCATTCATCGCTACAAAATCAGCCGCTTCGTACTTGTAAAATTCAGTTACGTCATTCGATTCACGCTCATTTTCATCAATTGTGATTTCAACTTCGATCGCTTTGTGCCACACATCGGTCTCAACGACTCCGCAAGCGATAAATCGTAGAATTTGTTTGTGAATACAAGATCCAAAACATTGCCGGGAGGATTTTCAAGATTGCACATTTGATGGAAACCGCACCCGAGCATTGTATCAATCACAGCTACGCCACCTTCTGTCGTCACATTCATTGGCAAATAATATTCACCGTCATCAGCCTAATCCACTTGACTCCTGACTGATTGAAATCACCACACACAATTACAATGTCATTGTCTTCATACCTAATTTTCGTCACATTTCAGCAAATTCTAAAAAAATTTCTCTCTCGTGCACTGAACGAATGTACACAGCAAAAACATAAATGTTGCACGTTGTCAAATTTACTTTCACACACACATATTCGAGTCTACTATTTTCCGTCAAAACTATTTTTTCACTGTGAAATCTTGAGTCGATCGCTACCAAAACTCCACCTCCCACACTTCTTTCACTGTATTATTCACTCATATTCACCATGTGAGATACGGTGTGATTCTTGAGATTCTACAAGATTTAAAGGATAAATCGGAATTTTTGCAGATTTGTGAAGATATGTTCAATATCCAAATTCCAAGATGGCGTCTAGTAAGCACGTCTGAACTATCAAATTTTCAAAACTAATTAACGTTGATATTTTGATTTAATTATACATTTCAAACACAAAAACATACAAAATTTTAAATAATAAACTTTAGAAGAACTTCAAAATGGTTGTCATTGTGACAGATCGCAATACCGCGGCATATCTGAAAAAATCCCAGATATCTCACATGATAATACATATAATTGAAACTAATTTTTTAAAAATGTAAAAAATGTTAAAAACTATAGAAATTCAATAGAATTTTTTGCGTGAATTCCCCTCGGTTTGAATGCATTACATAGTCCAATACAAGTACAATTAAATTTATAGAGGTTCAGCCAGACCCGAGTTGTCATCAAAAAGCATATTCTACTCTCAACACCACCAATAGATTCTGCAAACTGAATTTCAAAACTATTATTAGTTCGCTCGACACCAATAAAATTGTGACGTTCGTACGGTTTTTCTAAATTTAACATACATAAAAATCAAATTATACTATGATAGAATTTAAATAGGGCAAGATTGAGAGTGAAGTGTGTTTTGCTGACTTCGTCATAAAAGAGAAGTCTGAATTCGACTTTAGAATGGCCAAAAACGAGTATATTCACATTTCTTGCGGTTTTTTTGCGATTTTCATAAAACTGATGGAGGGAAAGCAAATATTTCAGCTTTTTTGATATTCATAAACGTTTTTTGCATCGTTGATTTGCTTTTGAATGGTTTTCAATTTTTCATGATTCTCATGCGAGGGGTAAATGCCTATCCGAGGGGTAAAAATGTTAATCCGAGCGGTAAAAATTATCTGATCGATTTCAACGGTGAAATGAATAGAACATATTCCAATTAGTCTTTATTTTACCTCACTTCTGCATTTCCTTATCTTCTTACTGATTTTTCGTACGAACCTAGGGGAATCACTCACTTTTCAAATGGTGTGAATCTTACGAATCTTATGAATCTTTTGTTTACTGAAATCCAATATGGCGACTGACAGTTCTGTCATTTGGAATTAAAACTTCTTAAGTCATTTTTAATTCCGAAATTTTAATTGAATGGCGGATGGAAAATCGGTCCATTCGTCTGTCCGCTCGATTGTCCGTCCGTCCGTTCACTCAGATGTCGTTGTCCGTTCGTTTGGCTCTTTTGTCCGTCTGTCCGCTCGATTGTCCGTCCGTCCGTTCACTCAGATGTCTTTGTCCGCCTGTCCGCTCGATTGTCCGTCCGTCCGTTCACTCAGATGTCTTTGTCCGTCCGTCTGTCCGCTCGATTGTCCGTCCGTCCGTTCACTCAGATGTTTTGTCCGTGTCTGTCCGTTCATCCGAGTGATCAGTCCGTCCGTTCACTCTGTCCGTCCGCTCGTCCGCTCGTCCGCCGGACTGAACGGACAGACAATTTTTGTCCGTCCGGGGCAGTCCGTCCGTCCGGGGCCTTATGTCCGTCACCCGAATTTATATATTGCCAAAATCTCGATGCATCATGCTTGAGCGAGGATTTCATTTTGTCCACGTATGTGTTGTACAGTTCCGTGTTCAGTTTATCAAACTAACGTGATGCCAAAATATACTTCCATATATTAATAATTGAGTTAAATTTACTCATTCACTGAGTGAATATGGAACAAAACATTTGTTGTGAAAATCTCAACATGTGTTGGAATTCGTCACATTATAACATTTTGCTACGCGAAAATGAATTTATTTCTCTCTGTGTACTGGACAAAAGGTGACTGAATCTTACTGCTGGTGTCCAATAGTAAAATTTTGGCTATTACAATGCTCTAAAGTGCAATACTGAGCTGTTGTGGGTGAATATATGGCCAAAATCGGTCGAAATTTCACATTTTCGCCACAGATAATTTTATAAAACCTCAAAAATACTATTTTCAAGTCATTTTTTTGGCCTATATTGAGTCAATTTTTTCCGTACAATCCAAATATGACCATTACACAGTACAACAAAAAAAAATGACGCACAATGGCATATCAGACATGAAAGTATTCCTAGAGACTAGCAAAACCCCAAAGGCGTTTTGCATCATTAGCTCGTATAAGAAAGTAATGGCCATAGGCAGTTTTTGTTGCCCAGTCGATTTTTCTCAATATGGTACATGTAGATTTTGGGCCATATCTTGTGAAATATTTGAATTATTATGTTGCTGTCAACGGCAAAGTTGTAGAAAAGAGTCCAATTAACAAATTTTATGAACATACTATAACCTAAAAAAAACTTTTTGTCAATGTTTTGGAGCAAAATGTCGAAAAAATCGGAAAAAAATTCAATTTCTCGACCATAGCTCATAGAGTATGCAATTTTTTTGTTTATTGTTTTCAGCAAAATTGTAGCCAAAGTAAAACTGCTAATTTTTTCTCTTGATGCCATTCCAAAAAAATCACGTTTTAACCATATTTTGGACTGAAAATCGCTTCTTAGTACCAGAAATGGCCATTCTGTTCAAGTTTTTGGCCGATTACTTGCAAATAACCATATATATTTTCATATTATTCGCTTTAATTTTCATAAAAGTGTCTCTGCAGATAACTTGAACGAATTTTTTAACTAATTTAATGAAGAAATTCACTCATTTGTCAAAAAAATTCGGGTTTTGGAACAATTTTTGAGCGTTTGGTGGATATTAAGCCAAATTAAGTCATGGAAACGGTAATATTTCAGGATTGGATGTATCCCATATCAAAGCTGATGATCACAGCTAAAAAATGAGTTCAATGCGATCCACTTATAACATCTAGTTGGAAAGTTATCTCTCTACAAGTGATGACATGTCGATTTTTTCACGATTTTGCCACTAGTCATCACTTGAGAAGCCATAACTACCCAACCAGACGTCATAGAGAGATCGCATTATCCATATTTTCTAGGTAAGAACGTCAGCTTTAAAATTCCGTACAGCTAAATCTGAAATATATCACCTGTCATGACATTATTTGGCTCAATGTCCACAAAATCC
>NW_022597432.1:0-3444 GCF_009176505.1 Sitodiplosis mosellana | reverse complement strand
TTGCTGCGACTTTTTCTGGGTTTGGTTTGATGCCTTCGGGCGTGACGGTGTGACCCAGAAATTTTTACCTCGTTGACGGCAAACTCAGATTTTTCGGCGTTAATTCGCAATCCATAATCTCTCAGTCGTTGAAAAACGATTCGAATGTGCTCAATGTGCTGTTCGTATGTTTCCGATGAGATGAAAATATCGTCGATGAATGCGAAAACAAAATCCAAGTCTCTGAGCACTTCGTCGATTAGTCGGTGAAATGTCTGTGATGCATTTCGCAGACCAAATGCCATGAACACAAATTCAAACAATCCAAATGGCGTTATGATTGCTGTCTTTGGTATGTCTTTCTCTTCGATTGGCACTTGATGGTATGCTTTGCGTAAGTCGATGCGTGAAAAAAAACTTCTTACCGTGCAAATTCGATGTAAAGTCTTTCAAATTAGGCACAGGATATCGGTCGGGTTTGGTGATTGAGTTCAGTTTTCGGTCGCCAATCGCCGTTCGATTTTGGTGCCATGTGCAGTGGTGAAGCGTAATTCGATTTCGATGGACGGCAAATTCCGAGTCGTATCAGTCTATCTTTCTTTGCGACGGCCAATTTTTGTTGATTCAATCAACGAGCCTTGCATGCAAACGGTGGGCCGTTCGTTTCGATGAAATGCGTGACGTTTGCTTTTTCTTTCACCAAAAATGACGGTTTATCATCGAGCAATTCCTTGAACTCAGACAGAAGAAAACTGATTTTATTGTTAATATCGATAGCGGTTACCTGTGGTACCAATGACGTGACAATTTCGCCTTTTGAGGATAATCCGGTTTTTGGGTCGATCAATCGTTTTCGTTTGATATCGATCAACAATCCGAATTCTTCCAAAAAATCAGCGCCGATTATTGAAGTCGTGACGTCAGCGACGGTATAATTCCAAGAAAATGCGCGTAGCACATACCCCTATGCAACGACCATAAAATATATGTATTTCATCAAGTTTATCAAGCTATTTCCAAGTTTAAGCATAGTTTCGAACTTTTGTCCAAGCTAATCTAAAAAAATCTAAATGTACAGTGAAATAATTTACGGGCACGACGTAAGATGGCGTTTTTTCTGGTCAAAAAAGTTGCAATATCCCTTTGGCGTAGCAATCCCAATGAAACTGTCAACAATCGTTTGCCATACGTTTTGATTGGTGTGCCGTTTGCAGCGTAGCAATTGGCATGCTCTTCGTCGTATTTGTTGTTCGTGTTTCGCCAGCTCTCTCTCTCTCTCTCATTCGTTGTGTTGCTTTCAACACAGTTTTGTCCAATCCACAGTCGATGAAAAAATCGTGCTATGTACTGTTATCGTGTATGAATAGTCGTTTCGTTGCTGGCTGCAGTATCGATGTGTGTGTGTCGATACTCACATACTAGTTTTTTGAAAAAGAGCATGGTTCGCGACACTTCGTTGTTTTTTCGTTGTATTTGCGATGATACCAACACACACCGTCGTCGCTTTCTCTCTCACTCGCAGAGCCTGCTCGTTTTGCCTGCTCATTTCTGCTTTTCGAACGGTTGCGTCCGTTATGCGGCGTTGAATCGCGTCGAGATTTACGGTCGTCCGAAGAAAACACGTGTTTTGACAACTTTTCGATTTGTTGTTGCAGCGATTGCAATGATTTTTCAAACGAACTACCGTTGGAAATGCTTGAGATCGACGATTTTTCCGAAACTTCCCACATATTATCTGCCATTTTAGCCAAATCGTCCAGTTCGTCTTTGGACGCTGCTAACACCGACCGAATTGTGTGTGGCAAACGTTTGAACCAGAACTTTTTGTTGAATTGCGCGTCGTTTACTGTGCCCGTTGCTAGCGATTTGATTTTGTGTAAGGCCTGCGATGGTTTCATGTCACCAAGCGGTTCACTTGAAATCAACTTTATTACGAACATAGTGTTACGAAAGATTATTGTTACGAACATAGTGCTCAATAGCTTAAGTGATTTATGAATGATCACTTCGTCAGTTTCTAATTGTGTAACGCAAGCCACGATTGGTTCCAATATTTCGTGAAGCCCTTCAACTTTTAACCAAAATTGATCGTCCAATATGAACTTTTGCACTACGCCTGGCAATTCTGGTTCTTCATTGTTCTCTGGTTCATCCATACGGCATATACAACAGCGAGCACAACTACCATTTGGTTTGACGTTTTGCTATTAAGGTAATTTAAGTAACTTAAAAGTAAGTTAAGTAACAGTAAAGCCGCTGTTAAGTTTAATCACCACGTATTGAACCAAGTAGTTAGTACCTTAATGATTTCTACAAAACTCAATAGATGGCGTTAGGATCTTGCATGTGCCTTACGTTCTGTTCTTCATCAATTGCGTTTATTCCATCTAAATCGGCTGAAATATCTGGATCAGCTGCCATCAAACATAAAATTCCTTCATTTGTAATCAAAGATTCGGGAGACTGTAGTGTGTATCCCCATGAAGTTTCAGGTGGTGGATGGAGAATGGACAATGGACATCCTTTCACGTGGCTTTTCTATTTTCTTGACGACTGTTTTCGCTTTGACAAAATCTTTGTTCGAAGAAGACATTTTCAATATATTTTTGCAATATATCAGCGAATTCACGACGGAAATAGTGTATTTGCACGGGAAGAAAATCATCGTCGCCGACCTGTTGTCAAGAATCGAACAAATCGACAATAAGGCAATCGACTACCACAGAATCGCTGAAGCTCAGAAGATCGACGATGAATTGAAGGAGTTTTTGGCGTCCGACAAGACATCGTTACAATTGAAATCCCCGATACCGTCATTAGAGGTGTCAACGGACAAGCACCTTGTCCGTCCGTCCGTCCGTCCGTTCAGGGCTCTTGAATTTTTTTTTGTCCGTCCGTCCGTCCGTTCAGAGCCGCCAGAAATTTTCTCGTCCGACAAGAAAATTTCCGAGGGTCCTGAACGGACGGACGGACGGACAAGAAATTTTTTTGGGGGCTCTGGACGGACGGACGGACAAGAAAATTTCTGAGTGTCCTGAACGGACGGACGGACGAACAAGAAAATTTCTGAGGGTCCTGAACGGACGGACGGACGGACAACTAAATTCACAGGGGCTCAATGTCATAAGTCCCCGGGCGGACGGGCGGGCATAACGCACTCGCCGACCGCCTGCCCGCCCAGACTAACGCACTCGCCGACTGCCCGCCCGCCCGCAAATAAAAGATCAAAACGTGCTAACATGTAGGCGTGCAGGCGTGCAGACCTGCCGGCGTGCAGATCTGCCTGCGTGCTAACGTGCAGATGTGTAGGCGTGCTAACGTGCTAACGTACAGGCGTGCAGATCTGCCTGCGTGCTAACGTGTAGGTCTGTACGTCTGCACGTTAGCACGCCTGTACGTTAGCACGCCTGCACGTTAGCACGCAGGCAGGGGCCTGTTTTTCGAAAACTGTTCACATGAACTTTT
>NW_022597431.1:0-2037 GCF_009176505.1 Sitodiplosis mosellana | reverse complement strand
CCAACGGTACGGAAAAGTTCGGGATTACCAATGTAATTCTTTTTATTGCTATTACAATTGCAAAATCGCAGTAAATAAAACGTGAAATTTCCAAAAATGGAAAAGAAAATATCGAAATTCATTGGTGTTTGGATTAGTTTTTGGATTTTCAGTTGAATGTCGTCGGATTAGAGACATGAGGTGTAAGTAAGTTGAGAAAACTTCACAATTTTTAGGTTTTATTTGTCTCTCTCATCGTGTTTCCTGTCAAAAACAATGACAACAACGAACAACAACAACAAGTGAACAAGAGACGAGAGTGAAAGTTTATGGAAGTGTTATTTGATAAAGATTGTATTGATGAAACATCTGCAATAGTAGTAGTTCATCATTTTGCATCGCAATTAGTTTGTATTTTTCACTTGATCCTTGTGCTTGTATTGGATGACTTAAATGGAAGACGAAGCTGTGTCAATAAGTGTTTTTTCTTCATTTTTTTTTCTGGGAAAAAAGTTAGTCATCACATTTTATTTTTTTTTTTCATAAAACATCTCACAACATTTGCATTCATCTATTTTGGACCATGCTCCAAGTTATTGAATGCATTGCAATGTCTTTGTTTTGTTCGGTTTGGTTTAGTTTTGTTTTTCTTGGATGAGTTTTTGGTACATTAGTTGCTATTTCGACGGCAAATAATGACAATTTTCTCCATAATTTTTACTTATTATTATATACTATAGAGAAAATGTACTTATTACTCAAGAGAGAGAAAGAAATTACGTATGTATCTATAATTGAAATTACGAATGGAACGATGATGGCTGGGACAGTTCTCTACCGGAAAATCCAGATGTGGTGGCAAATGCCTGGAATGAAGGGGCAAAAACGGCAGCAGCGCCAAGAGCAATTGGCCTCTTATCCGTGTTACAAACTGGTTCACTCGGCGACTCAGCGAAAAAATTCACATTATCCGATGAGCACCAAAAATCAAAAAGTATCGGCGATACAAAACGACTCGAAACTGGTAAGCAAATTTTGTGCATCTCCCTCTCTTTCTCTCTGTGTGTGTGTTGTGTCAACCAAAAATACTCGATATGCTAATCATTTTGTGCGTTTATTTTGACTCACTTTCACAGGTAAACGTGGTACAAACGTACCTCTGGCTATGTCACAAACGGTGATCGATGGACAAAAACAATTTCAAAACAACGTAGTATACGAAGTAATCAAGCAACGCACGAGAGAGTGATCAGTTAAGCATGAAAATAGGAGAGAAGTTCCTAAATTTCGAACAAGTAGATACAAACTGGGTACTTTGGCAAATGTGTGGAAACGGGAGAAGAAGGATGGTTGCCCATTGATTGCCTCAAAAAGCCAGGTAATTGTTTGTGTATTTTGTGTGTGTGTGTATTTCGTTTATACGGTACATATTTTGCATATTTTATTAATTCGGCCAATTTGACTTTCTCAACAGATTCAGCTGAATATTTGCCACAGAAACAAGAGATGAAACTCGCAGTTCCCGATTTGGTTGGATTTGACTTGAAACAGATGGACATCATTCAACCAATTCAATCTTTGAGCAGAGCAAAAAGTGTAGCACCCGCAAAACCAACTACCAAAAGCAGCAGCAGCAGCAGCAGCGACACAGACATGGTGGTCGATGGAATGGTTAAAAAGCTGATTACGTATTTCAACACACTGAAAATCGCCGTAAAAAGCGCAACAGATTAATATCAATCACAACGAGCGTCTACAAGTACAAATGAAGTGAAACAAATCATCGACCGCTTCGAAAGCCGTGCAGCACCGTCAACATCCATCAAAAACATTGATTTGGAACAAAGTGTAAGTCGATTTGACGATATTTATATTGTTCCCACTCATATTTATCTTTTTTTTTTCTTTTTTTTTCAGTTGATCGAAGTTGGCGTTGATGAAACCATGAGCAACAAACATGGACTTCGAATTCATGAAAACCTAACGGAACTCTATGCCGATCAAGGTATTTCTCAGCGAGTGTATGTTCTGACGCTGACACAAGACGAAGCAGAACTC
>NW_022597430.1:0-2077 GCF_009176505.1 Sitodiplosis mosellana | reverse complement strand
ACCAATACATGGAAATGCATAGGTAGCCGAAATGTAAACGGTCCAATATAGCCTAACTTAAACGTGTAAAAAATGAAAGACTAACTGAAGCGTTAACACTGTAGTGACGGCCGTAATGACTGCAAAAGTCATCATTCAATTTATCAAGAGGTGATACATTGAAGAAAAATTTTACGTCTAATCTAACAAGTCCCTGTTGGTAGTTATGAATTTGTAATTTAGTAGAGACCGAAAGACATAAGAAAAAAAATTACAATACTTGCAAATACATTAACATAAACGGTAGTTTCCATTATAAATTAATGGCAGGTCAAAAGTCAATCACCAACTCAATGGATGGCTATATCACAGTTAATGTTGCTACTTATTTTAAAGTTTGTGTAAAAATCACGGATAAATATCATTATTTCTATACATTTTGTAGGGATGTAAGATAACAATTTGTCAATATTTTATATTAAATTTTTGGTTTTGTTCGTTGCGTATCGACGAGATGAAATTAGCACGGCTGGTTGAGTTATTGAATTGTTCAGCCACTTTGTTTGCAAACTTGCATATTTGAGGCACTTGAGCTCTGATTTGTTTGTCCATGAGCTTATCTTTAATCTTGAGGTAGTCTGTGTGCCATAAATATATGACTTTTATTGCAGTTCAGTATTGTCAAAATTTCTTGACACTAGTGTTTAATGTTTGTTTTCTAGCATTCGAAATGGAAATTGAACGTATTTTATCGAGAATAAAGTCCACTTATATTTGAATTAGAAAAGTCTAAAGACACAATGAAGAAGCTGACATCAGAAAAGAGTGATTCATGTCGAAAATATATGTCTGGCAATTTTCGTCGAATGAAAATTTCTATGACATTGATGTGTGTATCATCAACTCTATGAAATGTCAGTGCATCTCTGAAACAACGAAGACTAAAACCAAACAAAACAAGAATGGAGTTTTTACACAAATGTTTTTCGGCGTATTTTTATTTCCAAACTAGTGAATGTCCTATTATTGTAGTTTGGCACTTTTGTAGACAAATCATTCTCAATTTTTTCCAACATTTTACCTCAATATCAATTTTTAAACTGTATGGCGTTAATGATATAAGTCAAGTGTCATAGTATGACGCATTCAATGCATAAACTGACACTGAAGTACTGAAAACCGGTTTTCAGTACTTTTCAGTATCAAGAAAAAAATTTCAGTTGTTTCCAGTACTTTCAGTCAATTCAGTAGTGATTCGCCCCTTGAAAAATATACAAATAAATAATTTCTTTAGATAGGAGCATACGCCACTGTAGTGAGGCAAGATATAAAACGCACAGTTTTTTGTTTGAAGATCAGTTTCTCAGGTTTTTTGTTTTAAAAATAGATATTTTGTCATGAAAAAACATCATGCCGAATACAAAATTGAATAAATCAAGTCAGTTATCTGCACACGAGCGCACGGGCGAAAATTTGAACGTATTTCAGGAGAAATATTTGTGTTGTTTTCATTCATGCAGCACGTGACTGGCGCATGTAGCGCCCAATTTGCTGAAAACATCAGACAAATAAATGTTTCAATTATTAAATTGTAGACTTTCTTCGACCTACTTTAACCGTACTTTATCAAAATGTTTGAATTGACTCAAAGGATTGTGGAATTTAATACATAAACAGAGCTATCGTGTAATCTTTTTTTTCTTCTCAAAAATCATGTTCAACGAACAAATTGATTTCATATAACGGGGAAATGAAGTTTATTTTGCCGAAGATTAAGTTATCTCTTATTATCAGCAATAGTCATAGATTGCGTTAGACGAAAATCAAATCCATTGTTTACTTCATCGTTGTTTACTTTATATATGATATTGATAAGAGATCGTTGTCGCTTGGTGTCGGATTGAAATAACTTAAGTTCAATACTATGTGTTATACAAATATATGTATTCAACTTAAGTCAACTTGTTCTTTTGAGCGGCGCGAGATAGCGGTAGCGCCTAATTAGACAGCGTGGTTGATTGTCAGAACTACATGACATTCTTTCAACGTTTCTCAATTCAGCTTCTTTAGGTACTCTGTGTAAATGTGTTTTTTATTT
>NW_022597429.1:0-1093 GCF_009176505.1 Sitodiplosis mosellana | reverse complement strand
TATCTATGGAGACGGTTGGTCGATTCCCAAGTTTGAATGCATTTTCTGGGCCTATGAGCCAAGGGCTTTCTGACGATACTTCATTCATACCAGATGGCCTCTTAGGAAAAAAGTTCGAAATTGCGTGTATATATAGGCGAGTTCGACTTTCAGCACAGAGGTGCTTTCGTCACTCGCGCCTGCTGTCGCCGGCTGTGATAATTGTAACAAAATTTTAATGTAGATGGACAATCATCTGCTGATTAAATTTCTGCCCAAAAAAACTATTTTCATCACATATATTATATATAACTTATACATCGGCCATTCCACACGAAATCAGGGAAGAGTTGCAATGTGAGGTCGCCGAATTGGCTGAAAATTGGCTTGGAGTCTTGTTTCCGATAGAAAAAGAGAAAACCAAAATCTCAGGCCTAAAAGTGGCCCGCCTTTCTGAGTTAACCCAGTGTGAATTTTTGGAAAAATTGAAAAAATCGAAAAAAAGGGTTTGTGCCAACTAAAATCTAACTGTGAAGTAGTTGACACATTGCCAAACCTATGGTACCGTTGGGAAGGAAATCGATGGGACTACAAAATTCGCCTAGTAACCTATCCTCTATGGCCCCATTGGAAACTCCAAAAATGGGTTCAAAGTATAAAATGTTAAATATCCCAAAATAGTGGGGTTTTTTTGGCATGTTTTTTTTTGCGTCAAAAGATAGCCCATGTTACGTCGCTTCAGATGGGCAAATAAAATTTCGTGGAACAACCATTCAATTTTTTGTATTTGGCCTCGGCAGGTGAATCATATGTCATTTTTCAGCGTTTTTGTGGGAAAAATGGTCGAAAATGGCCTCTTACGACATTTTGATATGAGAAAACTGCTATTTTTTCGTCAAAATACATGAAAAAACGACCTTTTCCACATCGGTTTACCTATAAATTTGGTCCGAAACTGACTTTTCTTCATAGAACAAACGAATGGTCGAAATCTGCATACAAAATCACATTTGTGGCATAGAAAACCCACCTATAATGGGCTGTCATGATTCTATTTCCACGTAATTTTTGACGGAAAATCGATTGAGACTCATCTCAATCCTGTCTGATGGGT
>NW_022597428.1:0-1705 GCF_009176505.1 Sitodiplosis mosellana | reverse complement strand
AAGTAGGTGTTCGGTTGTTCGAAGGCTCCCATTATTTTTGCAAAAAAACATCAGTTTGTTTTGACCAAAACCCTGAAAAATGCTTTTTTCGGGTACTTCCCGTACAAAAGTGTCATTTTTCAAGGTTTTTCAGGTCCTCAGTCGGAGGCTTATGGTACGAAATTGGTAAATCAGAATGGGCTCAAAACCAATCCTAAGCTTTGTCTCGACATGCCAAAACTTTTGGCTTTAACAGATCTCAGTTATCTTGTCAACTTTTTGAGATAATCGGCGAACAAAAAACGCGAACGCGAACGACGCCATACGCACATCGCTATTTTACACATTTTTCATAGTAAACAACATGTTTTTGGAGGCAGATAGGTCTTGATCGATAGGATTTGTTCCCATCTACATTGCCTAGTGTACAAATATGTGCTTTTTGAAGTTTCGCGTGACGTTATAGTGGTCCGAAAGAGGAGATGTCATGAAATTTTGGCTAGTAAAACCAATACTTTTCCATACAAACAAAGTTTGCGGAAAAGTAAAAATCTGCTCCAAACATTGTACACAACATTTTTTATTTCACATCAAAGTCTCATTCAATTCAAAGAAGTGAGGTTATGTTGTAACCGTGTCAAAATGGATAAAATGCATTACAAACACATAACCTCACTTCTTTGAAACCGGTATCGCTGCATACGAGTGTAATCGCATTAATCAGTTGCTTTTTAACTTTCCTTCATAAAGACCAAATGACAAAAACCGAACCGTGAGCATTTTTAATATAACACAATCGTGTTATCGACTATTCCACACCAAGTGTAACAAAAAGTGGATTTGACCTCTCCGATTTCGCACAAACTTGGTGTATAAACTTGCTATGACCAAAAACTCGCAAAGCCAAAAAATTGGATAATGGATGGGGCAACAAAAAAGTCTTCGACGACCACCCCATCCGGGCCCATTCAGGCTCAGAAAAGTGGGTTCAAAGTATAAAAAGTGAAAAAAGTCAGATAGATATGGAAGGAAAAAATCTTGTTTTTGCTTAAAAGTCGGCTCACCGAAGCGAATTAACCGAAGAGAAATTACTACTTCCTACTTTTTTCAGAATAAAGTTCTGGGAGGTCAAGATTTTCCATTTTTCATGGTTTTTCGACTATATAATTTTTTTCACACCAAATAGGTGGTATGACGCTGGTAATGTGTTCTGATTGAATGCTCAGCAGACTCTAGAGAATCGAAAGATACCAATTGTTGGGGCTACCTTTCCCTTTGTAAGGGCAGAATAGACTCAAAAATTCGAAAAATTACCAAAATTCACTATTTAACAGCAATACCAGGGATAATAAAAAGAATTACATTGGTAATCCCGAACTTTTCCGTACCGTTGGCTTGCGTTGTCCGTAGGTACTTTTGGTTATTTTTTGTGAATTTTCTTGAAATAAAGGCAGTGAAAATATAATAATAAAAATAAAGTGAAAAATCGGTCACTGTAACTAAAACTTCGACAATTCTGTATGAGAGGTACCCGTAAACCGATTCCTATTGGCTTTAAACTTTCTGAGGTTTCATTTTTTGGAGAAAAAATAAGATTCTGAAAGTTTCATGTTGATCGCATTTGCAGAAGTTTGGTTTTTGGCCCTCAATTTTTTCCAAGAAAATTTCGACAAAAATTAAGGACAAAAAATCAAACTTCTACAAATGCGATCAACATGAAACTTTC
>NW_022597427.1:0-1055 GCF_009176505.1 Sitodiplosis mosellana | reverse complement strand
AAGGGCGTATCAAAAGGAATAAAATAAGTATAATATCGAGTTGATGTAAGCTATACATGGAAAAATTTGGACCGATAAGATGTAATAATTCGATGGAAACTGGAATTTCATCAATTTGGGTGCCATTTTGAAATGATCAAAACAATGAAACTACTTGTCGTATCTGAACAAAACATGGCTAAAAATGAAGATGAAACTTTAAATTTTAAAAAATTTCTTGATTTAATGAGATAAAATAAGATTTTAGCAATAATATGGGCACTTTAATTTGGGGTCCATATGACCCCATCTTACAGCATTTGTAAGTTTTCTCTTCAAGTCAGGATATCTCGGGTTTTTATGGACCGATTTTGACAAATAAGTGCTCAAAATGCGTGTTTCTACTAGATTGAAGATGTCAATAAATTATAACATCATACAACTTGAAATTAAAAAGTTATAGCGAATTTAGAGTACAGACAAACGGTTAACACATTACAGACAAACGGTTAATAAACACTATTTCGTAAAACTATTGATAAAAATTGCTTTTACGTACTATGTTAGTGGTAATGAAACTTCTTATTCTGTCATATAAAAAGTTGGAATTCAACAAAATTTGTTTTCAAATCAAATTGAGTTGCCTTTTTTGACACAATTTTGTTGTATTCAACTGAACAGTACAGTTACGAAAACGTTCGCATTAAATTTGCATTTTTATGACAGAGATGTTTCATTATCACTTTCTGAAAAAAAACTCACTCCTCTGGTTTTTGCTGTGAAACCAATTTGAATGTTCACCGATTTTTCTTGGTTTTTATGGTAATTTCTGCCACATTCTGTTACTTCTTTCTTAGAGACGCTTTGGAAACCTCCCATTTCACACAGATGATGATGAATAAAATTCAAATCAAAAATCATGTATCAACATTTAAAGAAATATTACTTTCGCACTTTCTTCATTAAATGAATTTTGTTGTGTTTTGTTATAAATATACCTCCCCCCCCCCCTCTGCATTTTCCAACAAAACTGGTTTGACCCCCACGAATGAAACACTGTCCTTAAACCCCCTCCC
>NW_022597426.1:0-1432 GCF_009176505.1 Sitodiplosis mosellana | reverse complement strand
AAATAATGGGAGTCTGTGAACAACCGAACACCTACTTGCCCATAAATTTGGTCCAAAATCGACATTTCTTGAAATTTTCCTCGAAAAATAGACTTTTGTATAAAAAATCACACAGAAAGCCATTTTTTAGGGTTTTGGTCAAAGCAAACTGATGTTTTTTTGCAAAAATAATGGGAGTCTGTGAACAACCGAACACTTACTTGCCATAAATTTGGTCCGAAATCAACATTTCTTGAAATTTTGTTCGAAAGTCATTTTCGTTTTTTCGTTTCACTTTTGTATGGAAAATAGTCGAAACAGTTATATTTTAAGGTCAAAAATGCTATGAAAAAAGGGTCCATTGAAATTTTGGTTAAACATTAAGCGGGAGGTAAACTAAATTGCTGCGGAGCGGAAAAGTTTGGATTACGTATGTAATTCGTTTTATTTTTCATTCAAATTGATACCACTATTAGTGTGATTTCAAATAAGTACACATCTAGAATCAAATCCATCCACAGATTTGCTCCGATCCAGTTCAATCTAGTTCGATCCGGTCAATTTATATGCGTCGCCAATTCAAAAAAGGCTTTAAAAATTGTTGATCAATTAAAACCGAGTTGTTTTGTTATTCATTTCCTATGAATTGTATCTGAAGCAGAATAATTATAAAAATTTAAACTTCATTTCGTACTAAATTCCTCGTATTGTGGTTCAAAAGGAAAGTTTTCAGAAGTTTTGTACACAATTTTAATTGCCTCCACTGTATCCATCACTCCGAATATCTAGCCCCAACGCTCAAAATGTTGAAAAGATACAATTCGGAGGAAATTAAAACAATTTTATTTCCATAATTTTCCGACCGTGGTCTTATTGCTGTAAAATAATTAAGTAAAACAACTGAAGACGACAACTTTGTAGCAATTAAAATGGAAACTTCGAATTTTTACACAGGAATCGGGATAAATTGACGTTGATGTTTTTAAAATTATTGATTTTTACTGTGCGACACAACAATTAACTCGAGTCTGCAGACTGTCGAATAAAATTGATTTCTCAGAAATCTCTGGACGATCGGTGTTATTGTTAAAACTTCAACAAACATAACTTAAAATCTCTCTCTCCCTCTTTCTGTGTGTGTTTAGTTACTGTTTTCGCTGCCCAAAATGATTACGCTGACTTTTTTTTCACGCGATTTTGATTTTTGTGATGTCACCAAAAATGCAATCAAGTCAATTATTGCACAAGCATGATTATTCCAAAGCGTGTACATTTATTCTTACCGCTGAAGTCGGTGTAGACGGTTCTATTGTTTTTAATCGTTCCGTATTTTATTCATTTCAATTGGAATTCATTATCCACGATGCTCTAGGGGGAAAGAACGACACAAATTCAAAGATAACATGGAAATATTGCCAATGCCCAACGAAACGTGCAAATGCGTGCAAATACG
>NW_022597425.1:0-8564 GCF_009176505.1 Sitodiplosis mosellana | reverse complement strand
CGAATTGCCGAATTTATTTTTAATTTTCCCGATTTGATTTTTAGTAAGCATGTAAAATTGATATGTGATTCTAATAATCAAGAATTTTATTTTTATGAGCAGTTATGAGCAGTTCAGCCTTTCTGATCATGAAAATAGTAAACAATACAGCGGCACCTGGGGACTAAGTGCAATGTATCATACTTTCAACGTTTGAACTAACACAGACGCATACTTGTTACAGCAAACTATGTGCACGATTTTCTATTTCTCCAACCAGTCTCCAGGTGCCGCTTTATTGTTCTTGTTTGACGTTTCCTATCTATTTGTACAGACGATCAGAGAGGCTGGAGCAGTTATGAGTGCCTAAAATGGATAAAATTTAGTATGAACAATTTGATGATCATGAACATCAATATTGGTGATTGGTGTGTTTTAGTTTCTCACCACTGCGGGAGTACTCGGCGCTGTAAGCAGTACATCAGTGCTGTTCGCTCATGTCGTGCCTATGTGTAGTACAGGTGCTAGCACCAGTTGGCGACGGCGATGCGAAGCCGTAGCGTTGTTTATGCCCCGGCCGCCATCATTGGTTGGTCTTCGGGATTTTTTTTTCGGGAATTTCGTTTCGGGAATTTTTTTTGGGAATTTTGTCCGGATACCGACATCAAGATAGAACCATCGGATGGCATTGAAGATTGTTTGGTGACACGATCAAAAGGAAGACTTCAAGCAGTGACAGCGACATCAAACATCGAATTGACGGGCGAGCCTGAATATGATTCTGTTCTCGACTGTTATATGGATGGTGTGAAAGAGGAAGTGAAGTGCCAAGAAGAGAAATCAGAAAACGATAAATATTCTTCGGCAAATTCGAGATCAGACGGAAAAAAACCAAACGCCCGTGCAGGTCAAGGTGGTGAGCCAGTAGTCGAATCAAACTTTAATCGAAAAGGACTAGGTTCAAGTCGTGAAGGAAAGAATTGCGATGGAACCAGAAAGCAAGACAAACGGAAGATTCCGCGGAATAAGGCGGGGAAGAAACGAAAGGAGCACAAGTGTCATGTGTGTGGTTATGTTACTTCGTATAAATGTAATCTAACTGCACACATTCGAGAAGCCTTACATATGCGATGATCGCTCGAAAAGTTTTATACGAAAAAGTAATTTAAATGAACATACGAAAATCCACAGCGGAGAAAAGCGATTCAAATTTTCCTTTGGTTTCAAATCATTTGCAAGAAAATACACCTTGAATGGCCACTTCCGAGCTCACACTGATGAGCTTCCCCATTCTTGTTTGAAATGTGGTCAACGATTTACCGGAGAAGAGGCCAAACATTCGCACGAAAAGCGATGCAAACGACGTCGATTCGAATGTTATCTCTGCGGATTCACATGTTTCGGTAAGGGCAATCTCAAAAGCCACATGCAAGCAAAACACACCGGCGAAAAGCAATTTAAATGTGGAATATGCGGAAAGAGATTAATCGAAAAAGGTCATCTCAACCAACATTTAGCCACTCATGGTGACAAGTTCCCATTCCGATGCACCAAATTTCGCCGAGGATTCCTAAATGGAGATGATAAAACAGTGCACGAGAAGATTTGCCGCCATCGTCAGTATCAATGCTACATGTACGAATATTCATCGCTGAATATGACCAACCTACGAAATCACATGCGAGTTCATCACACGGGTGAAAAGCCATTCCATTGCAAGTGGTGCAAAGCACGGTTTTCCCACAAAGGTAATGCCAAAAAACACATGAAAAGATGTCATCGTATGGCAAAATAAGGATATTTTCGCCCTCTGTTGCGGTATCTTCATCTCATATCCATCATTTGATCGAATCGAAACAATGTAACATGCGGAAAACAAAAATGAACACCAAACGATTGGCTTCATTTCGTGGTCGATTCTAACTTTGATTGAAATACAACGAAATTAATGAAATCTTCAAATTTTGATCATGTTAAGGAGAAATATTGAATTAAATACCATTTCGAATTGGGAACAATCGTACAAACAATAAAATCAACTCTGAAATGAACGGAACTTCCGTTTTTCAGCTAATATGGTTTTTTATTTGAGGAATTATTCTTTTCTGGCATCCAACCAAAACTTGAATTTGTGAAGGAGGCAATTGATGATAGGAACGATCTACACGTTACAAAGATAGTATCCTTTGATAAGATCCTTTGTTATAAAAGTGATATTCCGTAACAACGTCCGCAAATGTAACTCCTGCCCATAATTTGAATAATCAAAGACATTTTTTAAGATGCCCGAGTCTCTCGAAGAGTCATCTAAAGTTATGAGAAATTTATCAAGTTTTTCCCTTGGTTTTTCTTTTTACAAGGTTAAAGAGTAGACTTGTGAAGAAAAAAGAATTTGGAATAAATGTCTGAATAAAGAAACGTGTCAAGCAAGAAACAGTGCTCCCATTGTTGTACTTTCATTGGTAGAGCTGTAATAAAATCGATAACAAGTCGACCAGAGGTCAGAGCGAAAAAAAATTGAATTTCATTTTGACCCTTTATTAAATCAGCAGTGAAAATCCAAAAATCCAATCTGAGAATAATTGTGGCTTCGAAATTAATAAATTGTATGTATAATCGCTTCAACTTGATTCAAAATAAGATAAAGAAGTGGTACAAATCAATAATTAGTGAAAATTGGAGAATCGTTGATAAACAATTCAATGAATAGAATTTAAACAGATTTCTTTTCGATTGTGTTGTGAGAATTCTGTTGACTTAGCTAAACCTTAAGTAGAAAACCAAATGTATTATTCAAAGAAAATAAAATAAAGAGTCACTTCCAATTAAATAAAACAATTGCTATGTCCGTAGCCTTAGTTTTTGGATTGATGCATACGTTTCATGTGCGATTCGGCTTCGTCCTTTCGTATGAAACACTTGTCACACCACTTGCAATGGAACGGCTTTTCTCCTGTATGATGAACTCGCATGTGATATCGGAAATTGGTCGTATTCGGCGATGAAAATTCGCACATGTAGCATTGATACTGACGACGGCCGCAGATCTTCACATGCGCTGTTTTATCCTCTAATTTTGTAAATCCTCGCAGACAATTGACGCATCCGAATGAGAACTGATTGCGATGGGTGGCCAAATGTTGATTGAGATCCCCTCTCTGGATGAATTTATTTCCGCATATTTCACATTGAAATTGCTTTTCACCGGTGTGTTTTGCTTGCATATGTCTTTTCTGATCACCTTTACCGAAACATTTGTATTCGCAGAGATAGCATTCGAATCGACGTCGTTTGCAGCACTTTTCATGCGTTTCTTTGCACTCTTCTCTGGCAAATCGTTGACCACATTTCAAACAAGAATAGGGAAGCTCATCAGGGTGAGTTCGCAAGTGAGCATTCAAAGTGTTTTTCTGTGCAAATGATTTGGAACAAACGGAGCATTCGAATGACTTTTCTCCGCTGTGGATTTTCTTATGTTCATTCAAATGACTTTTATGTGTGAAACATTTGAAACAAACATCGCATGTGTAAGGCTTCTCGCCGGTGTGAATACGAATGTGTCTGGTGAAATGGCAATTGTGCGCTGCAGCATAACCACACACATGACACTTGTGCTCTCCTCGTTTCTTCGCCGCCTTATTTCGCGGAATCGTTCGTTTGTTTTGCTTTCTTGATCCATCGCGTTTTTTTCTGTTGTCACTCGATTTGGGCCTTTCGCGATTGATGTTTGATTCGACCATTGGCTCATCGTCTTGACCACCATGAGCATTCGGTTTACTTTCATTCGGAACCGAATTTGTAGAATATTTTTCCTTCTTTGCCTTCTCTTCTTCACACTTCACTTCGTCTTTCACGTCATCCGAATCAAAGTCGAGAATGAAATCGTACTCGGACTCAGTCACCAGATCGATGTTTGAGGTCGCAGTCACTGCATCCACTTCAAATCTTTCATTCGAAAGTGTCACTGAACAATCTTCAAGTTCATCCGATGATTCTTCCTTGATGTCTGGCTCTTGCTTTATTTTAACTGCAAAACTGCCCGGATTGCGTCGTACACGACCATCCGAAGTACCTTCACCCGGATCCATATCCATAACCGATGCAAATTTGACAAAACAAACGAAGGGAAAATGAGATTTGACAGATCAGAAACATTTTCATTGAGAATGCTCTCGAAACAGAAAAATATCTTTTGTTGACATGTTTGCAATCGTTTGGCAAGTAGCAACTCATACGACACTTGAGCAATTGCGATTGCACGGATAGAATCTACAATTCAAGTGACTTTTCTTCATTCGTCAGGAAATTACACTCGATTTGTAAATAGAAACGATCATTCACAGTCCTTTCGTTTTTCAATTAATGCAATTGCAATTTCGAATATTTTAGTACTTACAAATACCGTGTGTCCGTGCAAAAAAAGAACGAAAATGTCTGCTGGCCAATTTGTCAGGAAAATAATAGCCAAAAAAAGGTTGTCGTTGCTATTGTGCAGCATCAAATGTCAAAGCTGAGCGGTGAACATAGACTGAGTGTGGTGCGATATTTCGTTGGGTGTGTTAGTTGAATGTTCAACATTGGCATTAGCATGAAGTTGTTTCTCATTTCATGCTCCTGATTCATGAACCAATTCTTCAAATACCCTTCACATCTAACATAATGATTTCGAATTTTTTCTTTTATAAAAATCCACATAACTTTTAATCGAAACACTGTTGACTAGAATGAGTAATTCACTAAAGTGTTTGGAAATGCGAATCGCAAACATGAATTCCAGTTCGAATGACAGCTGAACATTCAGAATTTGCTTCATTCCAATGGAATTGAGTTGCAAGCTGTCACCTGCACATATTGTAGTAAGCAACACAGGCACACCAACACACAAACAGCATTCGATCACGCCACTGGCCACACTCAACCGACGTACGCAGCACTCAATGCTACTCAACCACTTTGTGTCGGCCATTCAAAGGAGAAACACACAAAAAAGCGCGTATTCATTTACATTGACGAACAAATAAACCAAAAGTAAGTGCTCGAAATATGTGTTTTCCATTTTAAATTTATTATTCTGTTTCAAGGAGAAAAACGAAATTCTTCAATCGAATATTCATCGATTGGTTTTTATTAGAGAGCGATTTATTTTTGTGCATATCCGAAAATCTGGTGCATTTCGTTGTTTTCGGCACGACACGACTTGAATGGTGCATTCAATTATCTCATAAAATTAAAGCTCCTTCTTTGTTTTGCGATAAACGTACATTCTCAGTGGTGATTTTGAAATTCGAAGATATTGCAACATTGATTATGTTAAGTTTCATTTTGATTGGAAATATTCGTTTGTTCTCAATTTGCTATTTTCCATATTTTTCCTCGTATCTTTGACGACGTTCCTTGAAAGAACAACACAGCGACCATTTTGCTTGACATTTAGTCAACAACTTTTGTTTGGCGTGACGAGAGTTGTGAGATTTCATTCTGAGTTTCGTTTTTCATATGACTTGATAATTTTCAATGGACCTTCACATTTGACTCATCAACACATTTTCGCAGACTGCCAATAATCACTTCAAATGCTGATGTGTTTTACTGTAATTGCATCAGCAAAATACCCTGCACAAAACACGTCCCAACTGTCTGCTTCATTTAAGAAATTTCTTCAATTTTTTTTTCGATTGTTCGACAGACCGACATCGGTTATGGATATGGATCCGGGTGAAGGTACTTCGGATGGTCGTGTACGACGCAAAATGAGCAGTGCTGCAGTCGAAATAAAACAAGAGCCAGACATCAAGATAGAACCATCGGATGGCATTGAAGATTGTTTGGTGACACGATCGAAAGGAAGACTTCAAGCAGTGACAGCGACATCAAACATCGAATTGACGGGCGAGCCTGAATATGATTCTGTTCTCGACTGTTATATGGATGGTGTGAAAGAGGAAGTGAAGTGCCAAGAAGAGAAATCAGAAAATGATAAATATTCTTCGGCAAATTCGAGATCGGACGGGAAAAAAACCAAACGCCCGTGCAGGTTAAGGTGGTGAGCCAGTAGTCGAGTCAAACTTTAATCGAAAAGGACTAGGTTCAAGTCGTGAAGGAAAGAATTGCGATGGAACCAGAAAGCAAGACAAACGGAAGATTCCGCGGAATAAGGCGGCGAAGAAACGAAAGAAGCACAAGTGTCATGTGTGTGGTCATGTTGCAGCGCACAAATGTAATCTCATCAAACACATTCGTATTCACACCGGCGAGAAGCCTTACACATGCGATGTTTGTTTCAAATCATTTGCACATAAAAACACTTTGAATGCTCACTTGCGAACTCACCCTGATGAGCTTCCCCATTCTTGTTTGAAATGTGGTCAACGTTTTGCCAGAGAAGAGGCCAAACAACCGCACGAAAAGCAATGCAAACAACGTCGATTCGAATGCTATCTCTGCGAATACAAATGTTTCGGTAAAGCTGATCACAAAAGACACATGCAAGCAAAACATACTGGTGAACATCAATTCCAATGTGGAATATGTGGAAATAAATTCATCCGCAAAGGTCATCTCAACCAACATTTATCCACCCATCGCGATCAGTTCCCATTTCGATGCGTCAAATGTCCACGAGGATTCACAAAATCAGAGGATAAAACAGCGCATGAAAAAATCTGTCGCCGTCGTCAGTATCAATGCTACATGTGCGAATTTTCATCGCTGAATACGACCAATTTCCGAATTCACATGCGATGTCCATCATACAGGTGAAAAGTCGTTCCATTGCAAGTGGTGTGACAAGTGTTTCATTCGAAAGGACGAAGCCGAATCGCACATGAAACGAATGCATCAATCCAAAAAGTAAAGCTACGGACAATAACAATAGTTCTAATTAATTTGAATTAAGTCTTCATTGTCATTCATTTGAATTTCTACACTTCATTTACTACTACATCTGTTGATAAGATTTCAGTTGCGTCTTTCAGCACAATTCTCACAACACAATTCAATAGAAATCTTCAATAAATAAAATTGTAAACCAACGATTTTCTACTCTTCACTTAAAATTGAACACCAACACGTTTTATCTTGTTTTAAATCAAGCGGAAATGACTCTACCAGAGACTCATCAGTTTCGACATCAGAATTATTTTCGAATTTATTGTAACATTCATTTTTGCTCTGCTGATTCAATAAAGATTCAGAATGTAATTCAAATGTAATTTTTGTTAACTTTGGCCTTGATTACCTTCACATTGATTTGATTCCAGCTATCCCGATGTAAGTACGAGAACAGAAGCACAGTTTTTTGCATTATTCAGATAGTTATTACAAACTCTTTAAAGGGTATTCAGAAGATTCTAAAGAAAAAACCGATCCAACATAATCTTACTCCAAGGGACTCGAGCATCTTGAAAGGAGACCTTTGATTACGTTCCCGTGTGTTGTAGTAATATAATAATATCCCATGCATAATAAAGCATGGGCTATCGTTGAAATGCGCAGATTGTTTCGATGGTCAATCGCTTATCCTATGATTTCTCGATCCTTTGCTGGAAATTGAATCAGTTTGTGGTACGATGGCCTTTGAATTTCATCAGATGATCATATTCAAGTTTTGGTTGGATGCTAGAATAGAATCATGTCTCAAACAAAGAATCACATTGGATGAAAAACAAAAGTTCTCTTTTATTTGCTTCGGAGTTGATTTAACATTGACATAAACATGGATTGTGCTTAACAATTGTTTCCAATTAAAACTTTTATTCAATTCATTTGTTGTTTTAACATGATCAAAATCGGAAGATTACATTGATTTTCAATTATTTTCGTTGTTTTTCTGAATATTTTAATAAAAATCGACCACGAAATGAAGCCAACCGTTCGGTGTTTTTGTTGTTGTTTCCCGCTCATTACATTGTTTCGATTCGGGTGAGCAATGAGTGATGGATATTAGATGAAGATAGCGTAGCAGAGTGCGAAATCTCTTCATTTTTCTTTACGATGACATTTCATTTTCTTTTCATATGGTGGTTGGCATTACCCTTTTGGGAAAAACGTGCTTTGCACCATTTACAATGGAACGGCTTTTCTCCTGTGTGATGGACTCGCATGTGATCTCGTATATTCATTTTGTGCGGCGTGGAAAATTCGCACATATGTTACATTGATACTGACGATGGCCGCAAGTTTTCTCATGCACTGATTTATCTTCTGTATTTGTGAACCTTCGGCGACATTTGACGCATCATTGACATTGAATGAGAACTGATGGCGATGAGTGGCTAAATTCCGGTTGAGATGACCATTATGGATGAATCTCTTTCCGCATATTCCACATTTAAATTGCTTTTCGCCGGTGTGTTTTGCTTGCATGTGGCTTTTGAGATTGCCTTTATCGAAACATGTGAATCCGCAGAGAAAACATTCGAATCGACGTCGTTTGCATCGCTTTTCGATTGTTTGGCCTCTTCTCCGGTAAATCGTTCACCACATTTCAAACAAGAATGGGGAAGCTCATCAGTGTGAGCTCGAAAGTGGCCATTCAAGGTGTATTTTCTTGCAAATGATTTGAAACAAAGGGGACATTTGAATCG
>NW_022597424.1:0-1247 GCF_009176505.1 Sitodiplosis mosellana | reverse complement strand
ATTTTGCGTAAAAACGCATTCTAACTGTGAGTCTGTGATGAACAGAAATTTTTGTTTATATTGTTTACTTATACACTTTTTTGATTTTGTAGTGCTTGATAATGGAACACCGAGTGTGTCCGAAACGTCGCAACCAGAAATAAACAAATTATCGACTAAAACTAGCCTGCGGCATAGCCATTTTTTCAATGAAATGTAGAGTCTATTGATTTAGTCATGTTTTTTCAGATAAAAAATTAAGCCGCACTTTGTGGTATACATCGTTGGAAAGGTCTTGATTGTCGGAAGTCCGTAGGGGTATTTTTGGGACCATCTTGGTCCATCATGGCCATGTTAACACGACTTAATACCATTTTCACACATAAATAGTCGATATGGGTATCATATGAAAGGCCTTGGAACGGAGATGAACATGAACACATCTCGGTCCATCATCATGGTCATGTTATAGTGATGGAAGGAGCATGATGTATTGATGAAATAAACACAGTTGTTTGATGTCTTTGGATATATACTCTTTATTCATTGTTCTTTGGTTGAAGGTTGTGTTATGACTGAGTGGATGCGCATGACGTCGCGACTAATTCGGCTAATGCCGTAATTAGCGCAACGTCGTCGCATGAATAGTCGGAGAGTGCATGCAGATGTGTATGATTTACATAGGTGTATGCGCTCTCCGGCTATATTCTTTCCACCCGAAAAAGTAAAGGTTCCATACGGATTTACATTTATATTTTTTGAATGTTTTTTTTTAAATGTTTTAATGGTAATTATAACACACACATTTTTGAAATGAATATAAAATTTATAATTCGTTCGTTACTTTCCAATTCAAATTTTTCGATCGAATGAAATATATTTTACTTACCAAATAACGTACAAACCAGACAATATATTGAGATAATTTCAGCTAGCTATCTGAACGCTTTGAAGCTGATTCAGCCGCTAAATTCTATGCGTTACGTTTTTTCAACGCATTTGCAGTACAAAAAAGTACATCACAATGGAACGGAAAATATGAAAGAGAACTAATCACTCCAAGTTGGAACGGTGATTTAATAAAAATGGATATCATGTCAAATAAAAATGGATATCATGTCACAAAAAACAATGATATCCATTTTTGTACTGCAAATGCGTTGAAAAAACGTAACGCATAGAATTTAGCGGCTGAATCAGCTTCAAAGCGTTCAGATAGCTGGTCGATTCTCTCCAGCCCGACAATTTTCGAAAAATGAAAAATCCTT
>NW_022597423.1:0-2517 GCF_009176505.1 Sitodiplosis mosellana | reverse complement strand
TTTTCGGAATTATTCATCAAAATAAACCAGGGAAAAAATTCCCAGCTTTGGGAAAAATTCATGCGGTTGAGGGTTAAATAAATATTGAAAAAATCTTTCCATTTCAATTCTCTTAACAAAGTGTACGGAAAAGTAAACATTACCATTGTTGACAGCATATTGAATCTATTCCAATTGTTCTGCAATAATAATTTGGTTTCTTTTACTTACCGATTAAAAGGTTAGCGACATTATTGTGACCTGAAAAATAATACAGATCAATGAAAAGATCAAAGCGGTATTTAATTTAGTCAGCAGTACCATGGTTAACAGCTAACTGACGAGGTGTTAGATTCTCAAGATTTCTAATATCAACTTTGGCTCCTTTTTTGATGAGAAGTTCAGCAACATTCTTGTGACCTTAGAAATAATTGAGATCGATGAAAAAGATCAAACCGATTCTTTATTTTGTGAAAATAACTATTCAACATTACCATTTTCAGCAGCATAATGAAGAGGTGTATTATGAAGATGATTCGTGATATCCATACTGGCGCCTTTGTTGAGGAGAACCTCGGCGACATTTTTGTGACCTGAAAAATAATTCAGATCGATGAAAAAGATCAAATCGATTCTTTATTTTGTGAAAATAACTATTCAACATTACCATTTAGAGCAGCAAAATGAAGAGGTGTTGGATTCTCAAGATTTCTAATATCAACTTTGGCTCCTTTTTCGATGAGAAGTTCAGCAACATTCTTGTGACCTTAGAAATAATTGAGATCGATGAAAAAGATTAAACCGATTCTTTATTTTGTGAAAATAACAATTCAACATTACCATGCATAGCAGCATAATGAAGAGGTGTATTATTATAATGATTCATGATATCCATACTGGCGCCTTTGTTGAGGAGAACCTCGGCGACATTTTTGTGACCTGAAAAATAATTCGGATCGATGGAAAGATCAAATCAATCTTTTATTTAATGAAAACAAGTATTCAACATTACCATATTCAGCAGCTAAATGAAGAGCTGTGATATTCCAAACATCTCCAATATCAGCGTTAGCTCCATTCTTGAGAAGCACATCAGCGACACCTCCGTGACCTAAAATAATACGGATCAATAAAAAAATTAAACCAATTTCCCATTTAGTGAAAAAAAAAGTCAAGGCTGCACTGACGAAGTGTAGTAGACATCACACACAACTCTGACACCCGTGTATATATGCTAGTCGGTTTCGTGTGTGAGTTGGTTGCGATGGCTGTATATGCGATGTTTGTTTGCACGATAGTTGTGTGCGCCGCAGTTGCATCGCGATATGCTTGTCTATTGGCCAAAGCATATTCAGTGCTTGCTGCTACTATACTAATGCGCATAGTACTCGAAAAGAGTATTCTTCTAAATTACCATGGGAAGCAGCACAATGAAGAGGTGTCTTTTTCATATTAGTTTCACTATCAAGATTGGCTCCTTTGTGGATGAGAAGTTCGGCGACACTCTTGTGACCTGAACAATAACACCGATCGATAGGATAAAATCAGGTCAATCTTTTATTCAATAACAATAAGTATTCAACGTTACCTTTCTTAGCAGCATAATGCAGAGCCGTCTCATTAAAATTATTTCCAATATTGAGGTCGGCTCCTTCAGCGATGAGGTTTTCAGCTTCCTTCACTTTGCCTGAAAGAATATGACAAATATTCATAGATCAATGAAACGGATTGAACAAAACATTCTTTTTTATAAAGAAAAATGTCCAAAATTACCAGCAAAAGCAGCTCTATGCAGAGCTGTCTCTCCATACATGTCTTTTTCGTTTACTAAAAACGTATGAAAAGTTTGGCATAAATGAGGTTCCCATTTCTTCGTTACAAGGTGCTTTGTATATGGAATTTAAGAGTTAAACTGGATAAATAAATGAAACTTCAATCTTACCGTTCCTCGCGGGTGGTGCTCCGCTCACATCCCCGATTAAGAACTGTGGAAATTAAATCAAAGTGATACATTTGGAATGGGACCAACGGATGAGATTAATACATTATGTATAAATAACAGTTTTCAACTGTTTTTAATAGAATAAAAGTTTCCGGTGGACAATTTTTTGGAATAGAAGAATTTTTTCAATTTGAGAACTTGAAAAAAGGACACTTTTCATTTTTTAAATTATTTCAGAAAAAATTATCACAAATTGTCCACGAAAAGTATCAAACATGAAAAATTCAAAAAAAATCGACTGAAATTGTCGACTCACCTCGGATACTATCAAGCCAATGAGCAGCAGTGTGAAAGAACTTCGACTCAGCATTTTTCTAGCTTCGAACTATTGAAAGTCTACTATGAACGTATCAATTGGTAAGGACTGTTTGATGGACATTCGAATCGAACGCATCCTCTTATATACTTTTCAAGTGTGGCCACGTCGGTGGGCAACACACTGTATGATTCAATCCACGTACAATGACGATTCTAATTAAAGCCCACAAAATATTATCGCACACATTTTTCAAGATAACAATGTCAAAACAATTGAT
>NW_022597422.1:0-1357 GCF_009176505.1 Sitodiplosis mosellana | reverse complement strand
ACACGAAATCGACCAAGAATTGGATCGACCCTCTCCGAATTGGCTGAAAATTTGCTTGGAGTCTTGTTTTCGGTAGAAAATGAGAAAACCAAAATCTTAGGCCTGTAAGTGGCCTACATTTCTGAGTTCACCCAGTGTAAATTTTGCAAAAAATTGAAAAAATCGAAAAAAAGGGTTTGCGCCAACTGAAAACTAACTAAGAAGTAGTTGACACATTACCAAACCATTGGTACCGTTGGAAAGATAATTGATGAGGCTACAAAAATTACGAAGTCACCTACCCACTTTGACCCCATTGGGGCCTCCAAAAATGGAGTCAAAGTACTAAAAGTGAAATATCTCAAAAGAGTGGGGTTTTTTTGACATGTTTTTTTTTGCGTTTTTTTTACGCTCATGTCGCGCCGCTTCAGATGGAAAAATAAAATTTCGTGTATAACCCCCATTCAGTTCGTGTATTTGGCCTCGACAAGTGAATCATATATCATTTTTCACCGTTTTTATGAGAAAAATGGTCGAAAATGGCTTCTTATGACATTTTGATCTGAGAAAACTGCTATTTTTTCGTCAAAATACATGAAAATATGAACATTTCAACATCGGTTTACCTATAAATTTGGTCTGAAACTGACATTTCTCCATAAAACAAGCGAATGGTCGAAATCCGCATACAAAGTCACACTTATGGCATAGAAAACTCACCTATGGTGGCCTAGTATGAGTCTATTTCCATGTAATTTTGGACGAGGAATCGATTTGGACTTACCTCAATCCCGTTTGATGAGCCTTAAATGCCGAAAAATGGCCCTGTTCCAGCTTATGTTTTCAACTCGCCATATTTTATACAGAAAACCACTTTTTCTACTTCAGAAATGCCTTATTCTGCGTTCCAACATCAATGAATTTTATTTTTTGAAGAAATAAATAAAAAAATACGAACTTTTCTACTCAATTCAGAGTTTTATGTGTAAAATCTTGATTTTGAGTGAATTTTCCAATGAAAAAGTCGATTTGAGACCAAAGTATAAGCAAATGGATATATTATTGTTCACAGACCCCATTTATTTTTCAAAAATAATAGCAGTTTTCCAACATAAAAGTATCAAATTATGCATATTTTAGGTACCTCCCCTACAAAATGACCGTTTTTTGGACCAATATCTACAGATTTACGGGCAATAACATATTATTAACTATACTTAATAACATAATAATAACGGCGGTATATTTGGTCCAACATAACATAATAATAACGGCCAATATGTTTATTAACATATCGACATATTATCTTAATAACGACCAAAAAAATCGCAAAAAAAAGTTTCATACAAAAATCATGTCAAATTTTGCAAGACACATT
>NW_022597421.1:0-1227 GCF_009176505.1 Sitodiplosis mosellana | reverse complement strand
GACACAAAGCAATCCAACACAAAAGATTTTTGAACAGCTACTTCAAATGACCACTGACTGAATGACGTTTAAGTAGACGTCGTGAACGCGGTTTACTACTATGCACTACAAACAAAGATGTGTGCGTCATATATGTATTTATGATATAAGCCGATGGCGCTATATGTATGTGTCGTTACGACTCTGTTGAAATGGAGAAACGCAACATGCGACCAATATCAAACAAGAGATTCGATTGTTTTAGTTTTCATGGGTACACAGTTCCGGTGAAAAATGACATTTTTTCGCGATCAATTTCGCTGGTGAAAAAATGGAAAATTTCACCGGTGAAATTTTTTTCATTTCACCGGAACTGTGTACTTAGCTTTACTTGTGCAGAACGCAAATTTTTACTTTTCCGTACACACTGTTGTGCATTAGAAATACGTCTACGCGTTTGTACTGTGTGAACGTGCCAAAGGAAAATTTAAGGAATTGGTCCCGAAAACTTTTTTCGCAAAATTGGTTTAGATCATCATAAAAACTCATGAAACGCGTAGAAAACCACTTTTTGAGTAACTTTCACGTTCGTATGCCGTCGTTGTCGTCGTCATCGTCGTCGTTGTCGTCGTCGTCGTTGTCGTCGTTGTCGTTGTCGTCGTTGTCGTTGTCGTCGTTGGTGTTTGCTAACACGATAACTCAAAAAATAATTGAGATAATCAAAATCTGGAAATGCCGACACTACGGTTTCTTGACAGTTCCCATATAAATGAGCCCCGAAGCGCCAACTGGTGCAAGATGAAGAAGTGTTGATTAGGAGATTTTCGAGAGATGTCAAAAGACGTACATTTACTCTCTCTGCTCTGTAAATCTCTGTTTTTAATTAATTTAAAAGTGAAACGGTAATTGATTTTCGATAAAATTTATATATTCAGAAATTTCTCGTCAACGCACACACGAGCCATATGAAGTTTTATTAATTTCATTTAAATTTTTGTTTTTATCAGTACATTTTTACTTTGTTTACCATTCAGATAACCACAAAATGTCAACACATACTGAACCACACTCTTGTGCAACAAATGATTGCAAAGGTTATCATGATATTTTTTTAAATTGCCGTTTCTGTAAACAAAAAATAAATGCAAAATGTCTACGTGACCGTGATGAGCTACGAACGAAAAAACTCCTATTCATCTTTGATTTGATGAGTGAAGCGAAGGACAGTGATGGCAATCCATATTTCGT
>NW_022597420.1:0-1063 GCF_009176505.1 Sitodiplosis mosellana | reverse complement strand
AGAAAGTTTGAAGCCAATCGGAGTCGATTTACAGGTAACTCCCATACAAAAGTGTCAATTTTTTGAGGTTTTTCTTAGGGAAAGTACCCCAGAGTCAGATCGAAAATGGCTCATCTTCGAACTTAAACTAAGTTTATTGGATACAAAACTTTTGGGACTTTCAGATTTGGATTATCTCAATTATTTTTTGAGTTATCGTGTTTACAAACAGCTACGACAACGACAACGACAACGACAACAACGACAACGACAACGACGGCACACGAACGGAAAAGTGTCTCAAAAAGTGGTTTTCTTCGCGTTTCATGAGTTTTTATGATGATCTAAGCTAATTTTACGAAAAAAGTTTTAGGGACCAATTCCTATACTTTCCCTTGACACGTTGTGTACGGAAAAGTAAAATCGGAAAATTTATCATTTGTTAGACAAAATTCACTCCACCGATGGTCGTATTTAATTGAAATACATTTTTTCCACATTACCATTTAATAGATTTCAAATTTCTTAACAAATTCGAAAAGTTACAGACCAAACTATGATTCTTCCACGATTAATCATACAAAAAATGCTATAAAGTCTAAATCTTCAAAAAAATTGCGAAGAAAAGTTTTATACAAAAAACATGTCGAATATTTCCAGACTCGTTTTACATCGAGATTTTGTCGTCTGGCAAAAACTGACATGAATTTTATATGAAACTTTTCAAAAAAATTGTGAAGAAAAGTTTCATACAAAAAACATGTCGAATATTTCCAGACTCGTTTTTCTTTGAGATTTTGTCGTGTTAAATGATTGTCTAAACGCTGTGTTGAATAGACTTTGATGTGAACATGATGTCGTCCGTTGATAAAATCGGATGAAATCCAATATGTTGTCGAATTTATTAGAATACTAATAAAATCGGCACCATTTTAATAACCACATTTTATTAAAATTCTAATAGAAAAATTGTCGATTTTATTAAAATTCTAATAAAATATCGTTATTAATATGTATAAAATTAGAATTCTAATAAAATCGACAACATATTAATAACCACATTTTATTAACATTTTAATAAAAT
>NW_022597419.1:0-1848 GCF_009176505.1 Sitodiplosis mosellana | reverse complement strand
TTTTCTTCGTTCTTCCAGCGTAATCATTTGTAATTCAAGCAGTCGGCATTCGTACGGTGGTTTCCTGAATCTTTGTGGCCATTTCATTTTGCGTAGAGCGAACAATAGAAATTGCTTCTGGATCGATTCAATTCGTGCAATCTTTTCAGCGGTGTATGGATTCCAAACTTGGGAAGCATATTCCACAATCGGCAATACAAATGTGGAAAACAATTTCTTTAACTTCGAATATTCCATAGGCAACGAAAAAATCGATCGGGTCCACGTGATAAAGGATCTAGGAGTAATACTTGACCATAAATTGAATTTTAACGCACATATTGAGTACATTACAGCCAAAGAGAAATCACTTTTAGCATGGATTAAACGGTTTGGATATGAATTTGATGATCCATGGACCATAAAGAAATTGTTTTCCACATTTGCATTGCCGATTGTGGAATATGCTTCCCAAATTTGGAATCCATACACCGCTGAAAAGATTGCACGAATTGAATCGATCCAGAAGCAATTTTTATTGTTCGCACTACGCAAAATGAGATGGCCACAAATATTCAGCAAACCACCGTACGAATGCCGACTGCTTGAATTACAAGTGATTACGCTGGAGGAACGAAGAAAAATAGCCCAAATATCACTCGTCCATAATGTGATTGGTGGTCATACGTCATCGAAATACATTTTGAGCAAAATTAATTTTAAATTATTATTATTATTAAAACACCGCGACATTGGACGAGGGACTCAGATTTTCTATTATTGCCGATGCATCGTAATAACTATGCCAAGTTTGAAACTATAAATTATATGCTGAGTACATACAACGAATTTTATAAATACTTCGTTCCTATCAAGCCACCAAATTTACCAAATGAATGTAATATTACTTTGATTCCGAGTTGTGATACTTATTTAATTGATTTCAATGCAAGTACAAGTACTGTAAAACAGAGAGTAGCTGAATATTTTAAGAAAAACCGAATTTGAAGAAATTGAAATTAATTTAATATTGTATATATTGTAAATATACCAGAATATTTTTATTTATTCTAAATAAACCACCTCTGGCGAAGAAACGCTGTATGGTGCAGAATAATAATAATAATAATACTTTCGCTATCATTGAATCCATAGTGTAGTTTACCATTTGCAGCAAATTCGAGAGAGTGATTGTCAAATAGTTCACTTGCTAACACCAGTGTCGCGGCGGTATTTTTTTTTATATGGGAGCTTATGGAGAAAACACAGCGTCGCGTTAAATGAACCATTTGTTGAAAAATTGTAATTTTTGGCGAACGGACGGGAAAAACGTGTTTTTAGTTTCATTGAAATTTTCGGACAAATTTCGGCCAAAAAATTGTCCGTCCGTCCGAAAACGTGTCCGAACATTCGGACTGTCCGAATGTTTGGACTAAAAAGCGTGTCCGATAGGTTTCGTACAAAACCTGTCCGTGTCCGTTTGTCCGTGATAAAATTTTCGGACATTGTCCGTCCGGACAAAACGACTTTTTTCATTTTCTGTCAATATCCGTTGACAGCTTTAATTTAAATACGGGTTTTAATGATTCTTTTGCAAGTCTGGAAAAATGAGAAAATATGAATTCGCTTTCTTCACGTTTTCGCGGCTTTTCGCGTAACTGATAAGAGATAACTACTTGAATACACGATTGGATTGGTATACTGATGATGCTGAAGATGCTGACATAGCCATTCCAATAAGTGCTTCATCTGAAAAAGAAATGGTCGTTTTGGACACCTGTCATGATCTGGGCCTTGTGCAAATCAACAAAAATGGCAACTTGAATGGAGCTATGCTTGATTTAGTTTGGACTAACAGCACCGATTTCG
>NW_022597418.1:0-2198 GCF_009176505.1 Sitodiplosis mosellana | reverse complement strand
CGTTTGTGTTTGTTGCATATGCTACGACAGTTTTGGTAATAGATTGTGCACAAAACGCAGTGATCATCCGATGTGCATGACTTTAGTTGCAGCATCGGCGATGAAAATCGTGACGATTTCCTTCGTAGTAACCTGTACAGCCGTTGTGCTGTCTCTTCACAACGGGTTGAGGCTGACGTTGGAGACAACAGCTCTTTTGGCACAAATTCTGCTGGTTGCGTTGGCGCCGACCCCTCCGTGGGCGCTGTAGTGGTTGTTTGTTGCAATTCCGGTTCGATGCATGCATTGCCGGTTCCAACCGTTGGTTTCTCACTGTCCCACTGGAGTTTTTTGACTTAGTTTGAGCGGCCTTTGCTGATAAATTTTGTAGTTGCGACCGAATTTGATGGTTGTCATGAGTTTTGGGAAGGTTTGCCGGTGCAGATGACTTCACAGACTTGACCTGAAATTCGGTGGCTTTGATTTTCTTGGGCCAAATACCTGCCGCTATTACCTTGTCAAAGTGTTGGCGAGGAACATCGAGTTTGAATGACACGAATGACAACTCCATTTTGTTGTCTTTCTTCACGAGCTTGGTAATTTCGAAATCACTTGTCAAAGGTCGGACAGTTTCAATGCTATTCAAATGATTAATAATGTCGGCAGGCTCGGTTGTCGGTAGAAATTCGGTTAAATAAACCGAGCGCATCAATACAGTATCAACGGGCTTTGAATTTGCACCGTTTTGTCCACTGTTCCCACTGGCATCACGACTAAAAACCAATTTGCACAGCGGTGAAGTGTCACTTTGCTCTTCATCTGAAGAGTTCAGTTCTGCCGAGTCAAGTCTGGGCCGCTTGCTTTTATTCCGCCGTGAAATGTTTACATTTTGCAAGTCTACAAGCGGTAAACCCGAGTTTGACACGTTGTCCGATATTTGCTGCTGAATTTGGGTTGGTGCCGGAGTTTCATCCATTGGCTCAGTACGTGAGTTTGCCGATTTATCGGCTTTGTCCGAACTCACGGAGCTAATTTCGTCAGAATAAAGATGTTTGAGCTGGTTTAATTTGTTCCATATTGGCTCCAGCATTGTCAACAGCTCAGCGATTTGGCTTTTAACCTCACAGTTCGATGTACACATGTTTACAGTCAGTCAGTAGGCAACAACAATAACAAGTAAACAGAACGAAGAAAAACTTGAAGAAATTATACACTGAAACTGTACACAAAAATAAATTTGGAACGAAAACTTTATATTGCTGAGGTAAAACAGGACTTAAACTTTTAATTTGATGTAAAATATCGTATAATTAGGACGAAAAACAATTTAAAAACAAACAAATTTGTTGAAAATAGACGAAGAGAAAAAAAAGTAGACGTCTAATTTGACAGGTGTTGCCATATGACCCTTATGGCCCTTATGGGACCTTGAAATCATGATTTTCCCGAATTTCGTTAAATCCTAAAGATTTTACTTTCAAGTGCGGGATTTAAGCATTTTTCACGCAAAACCATGTTGCAAATAAGTCAAAAATTGTTGGAAATGACCGAAAAATTCTAAATCAGCAAAAAACCCAACCACTTTGTACGTTTTTTGAGTCCAAATATGCAAAAATATCATTTTTCGTATATTCTCAACATTTAATTTTCAAATGCGGGATTTAAGAATTTTTCACGTTAAACAGTGAGTCAAATAAGGCAAAAGTTGTGGGAAATGGTCCGAAAAATCTAAATCAGTAATAAAAATCAAGCACTTTCGACCATTTTGGGTTCAAATAGGCAAGAATATCAGTTTACGGAAACCCTCAGTATTTCACTTTCACATAATGGTGAATTTTTTTGGGAAATCTCGTTTTTCAACAGTGTGCCCATCCAAAACTTCTAGCCAGCTTCAAATCAAGCGCCGAAAGCCATATCTGTGGCTTGTTCATGGGAATTTCAGGTCAGCACAAGATTTAGATAGGTAAATGAGTTTTTTATGAAACCATGAAAGTAAAATCCCAATAGAAATCCAATTTGTGATATTCCAAACGTCATGAAACTTTCTGAATCTTATTTTTTTACCAAAAAACTTAATCCCTGAAATTGTGAAGCCAATCGAAAGCGATTTACGGGTACCTTCCATACAAATTTTCTTCATAAAATTGGCAAAACTGGCCAAATTTGTATGGGAGGTACCCGTAAATCGCTTTCGATTGGCTTCACAATTTCAGGGATTA
>NW_022597417.1:0-1561 GCF_009176505.1 Sitodiplosis mosellana | reverse complement strand
ATTTACAATAAAGAACAATATCGCGTCACGACTTTTGAATTTAGTCTCCAAGTCAAACTTTCAAGCGTTTTACCGTTCAAAAGTCGTGACGCGATATTGTTCTTTATTGTAAATAAATTTTCACAATAGTGAATGCGAAAAACACTTTTGAACTTCGTACCCAGAGGTAATACAACGTCAAAGCGTCACTCAAAATGATATCAGTCATTTTGAGTGGTAAATCCACGCACAGGAGCGTCACTCCATTTTAACCTCGTCTAGAGGTTTTTCATCTGATTTGCATTACAGGAGAGCTGGCTATGGCTTCGCTAGCCTGCATGTATACGATTTTTTCAAGTATTTATTTCGCACACTAGATCAACTCAACTCAGACACCCATCGGGCAAAAAGTTCCATACACACATGCCAATGTTTATGTGATATAAAAGAAAAAAGTCGACCCCCTTAATTTTCACACTAAACGCGATTTCTCAAAAATCAGCCCGACAATCTTTTACCAAAAACTGAGCGTTTGTAGCTGGCCACCATACCAACAAAATGGCATATGCCACATATCCGGGAAAATTCGTATTTCGAAGTTCTGGGCATAGCCTATGCCGCATAGGCAATTCATCAATGAACGGAATTTGTACGAAGAGCCGCATTCTACGATGAAATTGCTGCCAAAATTACGCATCTACTGGCTGAAAAAGGCTCACGAAGAACCATATCCGCTCAATTTTCGACGAGCAATCGATTAAAAGTGGTCACAATGCGATCTGAGGGCATTTCTTGGTCGAAAAATAGGTCGGATTGAAGTGAATTTTTCAAGTTGCTCTATTTTCACTGAAAATGACATTTTTGTTCGGAAAACACGTGAAATAGAACTCTGACGACATTTTGGTATGTAAAACTGCTATTTTTTTCGTGAAAATAATGGGAGTCCACGAACACTTGAATATCCATTTCGTTGTCATTTTGGTCATAAATCGGCATTTTGGCATCTGAATGTATGAAATTGAACTTTTGTTCGGGGGATACATGAAAAATGAACTTTCCAGAGCTTTGGTGGTTGGAAATTAATATGTTTCAATGAAGTAATGGGTCTAAAATAAAATTACTTCAAAACTCTTTTAATGGATATTTTGAAATTTAATCAAATTTTACAATGTCCAATAAGGGGAAAATGGAACTTTTTTTTAATGAAAGTGGAAATTTACAAAACTTGTGAAATGTGGATTTAAATGTTTTACCCGAAAAATTACAATTTCCCAATGATAAGACCTTAAAATAGACATATTTCTGACAAAAGTGTATTTTTTCCGAAAATAATTGCCTTACAAAATTAGTGATATCAGATGAAAAACCTCTAGACGAGGTTAAAATGGAGTGACGCTCCTGTGCATGGATTTACCACTCAAAATGACTGATATCATTTTGAGTGACGCTTTGATGCTGTATTACCTCTGGGTACGAAGCTCAAAAGTGTTTTTCGCATTCACTATTGTGAAAATTTATTTACAACTAGCCACCTTGGCTCGCTTCGCTCGCCTCGGCGTCCAGCGATTGCCTAGTGGTAATA
>NW_022597416.1:0-1556 GCF_009176505.1 Sitodiplosis mosellana | reverse complement strand
TTCTTCTCAACCGATTCGGCAATTAAATCACTCATTTGTTGCATGTTAATTATATTTTGATGAGGTATTGCACTGGCTGCTGCGGTGTTACCATCATTGTGAGTGCTTAGTAACATTTCAATTTTTTTTCACACACGGCTCACATGTAATTCCAAATGGTGAATCAACATTGAACATTTGAGAGAAAGCAGCCGTTCTATTCGGATCATTTTCGAGCACTTCCCATTTGAAACCACCACTATCCGTTGGTTTTTTCAACATCAATCCGAAAACATGCAGCAGATCTTTTGTTCTTAGCTCATCTCGATTTCGTAAACATTCTACAAATATTATTTTTTTGCAAAATCGGCAATTCAGTGACCATCCGTTGTATCTCTTTCTCATTCACAATCGTTTTTTTCGCAGCAGTGAGGTTGTGTTGTTGACATGTTGTGGTTATGTTTATGTGTTATTGATTCAAGCGGCAAATCAAAACAAATCGATTCAGTTTTTTCCCGTAAATTTTGGTTGATTGCTATAAACTTCACTTTTCTCGATAAAATTTAACATTGAATTTTGATGTTGAATTTAACAATGGCAAGTCAACTATTGATTTTAGTTATCGTGATTTTGCAAATGCCAACTACAATAATATAAATGAGATTCTTGATAACGTCGACTGGATGCACGTTTTTTCTGGCGACGACTTGAACTCTAAAATCAACAATTTTTATGAACTGATGGATTCAGTGATATCATCGAGTGTTGATGTGAAAACGAGGAAGATTTCGAGTCACCCGAAATGGTTTAGTCATGACCTCGTTAACATGAAAAATAGACTCAATACAAAGTACAAATTCATGAGATCCAGGCGTACTGTTGAAGCTAGAAGGCATGCAAGGGAAGAACATTCCGAACTAAGAAAAGAGTACAAAAAGAGCTCACGTTTGGCTTATAAAAATTACAAACTTGAAATGGAGCAACTTATCAACGAAGACCCACAGAAGTTTTTTGAATTTGTGAATGTCTCCAACAAAAGGAATGGTGATCTTTCGAATGAAATGGTACTTGGAGACAAAAAGAGAAGCGGAACCGTCGTGAAATAGCACAATTTTTTGCAACACATTTTGCCAAAGCATACACCAAATCAGATTCTAGCATAATTGAAGAAAATTCCGGAGATGAACCATTGCTGAAAGATCTATGTGCTGACTTTCCTACGATTGACATCACCGAAGAGTTAGTTTTGGATGCTATAAATAATCTTCCGAACAATATGGTATCAGGACCAGACAAAATACCAAATATTTTCATCAAAAAATGTCTTCCAGCACTGCTAAAGCCAATAACATACATGCTAAGAGAATCACTTGAAATTGGATTTGTGCCGGAGATTTGGAAAAAATCATTCGTTAGGCCGGTACACAAGCCAAAGTTGAAAATTATCGTGGTGTGGCTCTACAGTGCATAATTCCAAAGTTGCTTGACTCCATTGTTGCAAAACACCTTAATTACCACATGAAAAATATCATTGATGACAGTCAGCACGGATTTATGAAAGGAAGATCAACAATAAC
>NW_022597415.1:0-1307 GCF_009176505.1 Sitodiplosis mosellana | reverse complement strand
GAGGCGTTATGATACAAAGTATTTGGATGGCGCCAAATGCAAACCGAAAGTGCACCCCTTATTTGATGCAAATCATTTGATGTGTTACACTTTAGATGGAAGCATGGGAACTCCGTCTACGTTTGGAGGTCCAATGATTTCAAAAAAGAATAACAAACTCGTGGGCATTACCATATTTCGTTTATCTGATCAGCCAGTTATTTTTCAACCGATTGCACCTTTGCTTGATTGGATCCTGAAGCCAAAGGTGAGACGTAATCAAAAAAGAAGAATGGCTTGAAAAGAGGGGTTTTAGGCGCCTGGAAAATCTGAATACCGTATCTTTTTTGCCCTGTCATTTGATGTTCAACAAAAGAACCGAATAAATTTGAAAATTTGAGAAAAATGCATTTTATTTTTCATTAGCCCATGCACAGTTATATGATTATCTGAAATAATTGCGATGAAAAGTCATTTGAAGAGTGAATTGAATCGACTCCAAAAGCAAATAAACATCACAGTCAAATCGGAATGCAATAAATTTTGGGACAACAAATTGAAGAGTATCACCAAAGGCAGCAAAAAGTCATTGAATTTGTCGAAACAGCACCGCGGCAAATTCGATTCCACTATCAACAAAATCAAAGTCAATGGATCTCAGAAATTCAAAGCGTGTTTTGAGCTGACGTTAGCACCACTAACTAACGTCAGCTGCTGATATCAGCTGCTGACGAGTATGTGTTACGTTGTTTTAAGGCATTTGCAGTATAAACGAGATATTCTCCAAACATTCCAATGAGATGTTTGCACATTCCAATGAAATGGTTGCTTATCTCTTCGTTTTTATACTGCAAATGCGTTAATAGCAGCTAATATCAGCAGCTGACGTTAGTTAGTGCTGCTAACGTCAGCTCAAAACACGCTCTGCAGAAAAAACTTCACCTAAAAATCGACTCATTTCTTCCCAGTGGGAAATATCTTGTCAGATGTCGCTATAGCGCTCCAATTGGTGTTTCATTTTAGTAAACAGACATCCACAAACACACAGACCTTGTGTTGTTCATTACACCAAAGTGTATCACGCACCAACATGTATGAGATTGGTTTCTCGCAGGCGTGCATGTATTAGTATTCGGGATCCGCGCATGCGCACGCAACAGCGACGAACAGTGTGTAGCAAAAGAAATCTACATACATAAATGCTTCATAGCATGTTCCGCTGGAGTGTTTGTTTCGATACACACTGTATTTCGATGTTGCGAATATTTTTTTTCAAATTCTACTGTCGCTTGAGAGTGCGAGCTCATAATACGTTAGAAAAAAATCAT
>NW_022597414.1:0-3574 GCF_009176505.1 Sitodiplosis mosellana | reverse complement strand
GAAATTTCTTGAAAAAAAAATCCGGGCGGGGCTGGCGTCATGGAGCTCTTTTTTTAAAGCTTATTTAGATAACGAAAGATTTTACTTTTTTTACTTAGAAACATTATTTTGTTTTTCGCTAACGATTTCGCTAGTTAAAAATTGCTTCTTTGCTGCATCACCATCATTCGGGCTACCGTTTCCCTTACTGGAATCCATAGCTGACCATCTCGCAATCAAATTCCATTTAAAAACTGACTTTATTTCGATAAGTTGTTATGAATTGAATAACATTTGAATTTGAGTTTGAATTGTTCGTCTATTTGTGCACAATTGTAAAAGTGCACTTCGTTGATTGTTGCTATTGTCCACAATAGCTCCTTGCAGAAAAATGCTCTTAACGTAGTCGGTTTTCAATTTGGTGCTGTTACTTTCTAAGCCGAAAATCAACGGCTTATATTCCGCGGGTAGACCGGCCAGCTACTTCTTCGTCAATATCAACGCCTACTGCTTTCACCTTTGACCAATTCGTGGTCATGGTCGTCGTATTCTTCCATAGATGCACAATCGACTAGCTTGGTGGCGATCCATTGTTGCAGTAGGAACACTTTACGGCATGTACTAGTGGTCGAAAAAGCGCTATTCAGCGCTTCCCAAGCTCCAGAGATTACTATGGGATTTACAAACGACGACACAAGCGATACACACACAGACATTGTGTTGACACACGAAGAGTGTTAAAAGAAAGAAGTGAGCAAAACATGTGCATGCACGCTCCGCGTAGCTCATCGTAAGTGTGAAGAGTATAACGAAAAAACAGCGACTCTGTGTGTGCAGAATCGCTATTGTGTGTTTATGCGTTTCGTTGAACACAACGCGCGAAAAATATCTGTTGTTTTTATGCGATATTCGGATGGAAAGTAATCTCTGCCAAGCTATAGAAGTAAAGTAATAAGTAACTTATTACTTATTACTTATTACTTTCATTTTATTACTGTAATAAGATGCGTAATAAGTAATAAGATCATCTTATTACTTAATAAAAAGAATTACATTGGTAATCCCGAACTTTTCCGTACCGTTGGCCTTCGTTGTCCGTAGGTACTTTTGGTTATTTTTTGTGAATTTTCTTGAAATAAAGGCAGTGAAAATATAATAATGAAAATAAAGTGAAAAATCGGTCACTTTAACTAAAACTTCAACAATTTTGTATGAGAGGTACCCGTAAACCGATTCTTATTGGCTTTAAACTTTCTGAGGGTTCATTTTTTGGAGAAAAAATAAGATTCTGAAAGTTTCATGTTGATCTCATTTGCAGAAGTTTGGTTTTTGGCCCTTAATTTTTTTCCAAAAAAATGTCGACAAAAATTGAGGACAAAAAATCAAACTTCTGCAAACGATCAACATGAAACGTTCAGAATCTTATTTTTTCTCCAAAAAATGAAACCACAGAAAGTTTGAAGCCAATCAGAATCGATTAACGGGTACCTCCCATACAAAATTGTCCAAAAATCGGTAATTTTAGTAAGAATTTCAAAAATTTTGTATGGGAGGTACCCGTAAATCGATTCCGATTGGTTCAGAATCCTATTTTTCTTCCGAAAAATCAAATCCCAGAAAGTTTGAAGCCAATCGAAGTCGATTTACGGGTACCTCTCATACAAAAGTGTCAATTTTTTGAGGTTTTTCTTAGGGCAAGTACCCCAGGATCAAATCGAAAATGGCTCATCTTCGAACTTAAACTAAGTTTTTCGGATACGAAACTTTTGGCATTTCCAGATTTTGATTATCTCAATTATTTTTTGAGTTATCGTGTTTACAAACAGCTACGACGACGACGACAACGACAACGACGACGACGGCACACGAACGGAAAAGTGTCTCAAAAAGTGGTTTTCTACGCGTTTCATGAGTTTTTATGATGATCTAAACCAATTTTGCGAAAAAAGTTTTCGGGACCAATTCCTATACTTTCCCTTGACACGTTGTGTACGGAAAAGTAATAAGATTGTAATTGTAATAAGATACTAATAAGTATCTTATTACTTTTGGTGCAAAAAAAAATTTCCACCCATTTTGCGATTCATTTTCCAATCCTGAGCCCGAATCGAGTGGAAATGAGCGATTTTCTCTGCATTTTTGAATTGTGTGACCTTTTTTTCGTCTACATTTGGAATCCAAACAATTGTTTTCATTTTCAGTTTAATTTCAAATGTAAGAAAACCTGAAAGTGATCACGATTTGTCAATTGATAATTTAAAAGTCGCATGTATAGAGTTTTCAGTCTTTATTCAGTAATTGCACAATACAAATATAAATTTTAATGAGCAAAGCAATTTCTCAATGTGTGAAGCAGAAGCTCTGAAGCTATGATGACATTTGACTGTTAAATTTAACATATGGTTTCCCTTCGTTATCAAAACACTTCATATGTTGAACCACATGTTATCTTTTATCCATATAACAGCTCATCTTTTATTTTTCAATTCATAAATGATTACTTTTTTGAGCGTTCGTACAAAAAAGCCGAATGAAAAAAAATTTCAGTTAAATCACACCGGATTCTTACAAAGAGAAAAAGAAAAGATGTTTATACAAAGATAAATTGACGGCCTGAGAAGAAAAACCTTTCCTACAAAACCTGTGCGCTGTCATTTTCCGCCTTTTGGGAGTCAAAATCATGCCTACAAGAACCAGAAAAGAAAAAAATGGAAACCAATAAATGAATGTTGCGGAAAAATTCTTGAAAATTCAAAATTGACAATACAAAAATATGAACCAAAACGTCAAAAATAAAATTGACAAATTGACAACAAATACGAAACATAATCAATCAATTATTGAATGAAAAAAGTAGAGGCTTCTTCAAAAATGCGACAAAACGCATCGTAAAAACGTTGCAAGAAGCTCTTACTTCTATTTTTCAAACAAAAAACACCATTTAAAACATGCTTCCCCATTACCATTTGAAATTACCAGTTTCCCTTTTCATGAGATTCAGAAAAAAAATTAGACGAACACATTTATATAAATCGGTATTTGAATTTTGGAAAAATATATACCGGCATATGTAAATATGCGTTCAACGTCGGCTTCGCTCGTATGGATTGAATTGTATTTGAAAAACATTTCTTTGATCGTGGGAAATACCGTAGAGTTGAAGATCGTGTTAGTGGTGCTTGTAGGGGAATGTAAATTTCTATTGATTTCAGCCGTCAACATTCTGGTCATGTACATTCATACTCTATTAGAGAGCTAACGTCATATTTTCTCAACATTGCGTTTGAATTGAATGTATAGAAGTTGAAGTGATAAGTTTGAAAATAAAAATAAAACAAAACAAAATAGTAAACTGAGTGCACTTTGTAGTGAGCAAAAAATCACAAACGGGCATGGAAAATACAATATGAACAATGAATATCATAAAAATAATTAAAGCAAATTGCAAAATTTTGCCTTTTTTAGACGAAAAAAACTCGATTTCTTAATATTTAACGTTCAGTGCTGAGTTCCGGACAAAGTGTTGACACCAGTGCCGGTATTCTAACCTAGGGGGAAAGAACTGTGGAAATATGTTGTAAATATTGTAAATGAG
>NW_022597413.1:0-8888 GCF_009176505.1 Sitodiplosis mosellana | reverse complement strand
ACCATATGGACGGAGAGCGGTTCTCTTCAGTTGAAGAAATCCAAAATTGGCTCGATGCATTTATAGCCTCAAAAGATGAGGAATTTTTTAAGGCAGGCATCCGTCAATTGCTCACATTGTGGCAGAAGGTCATCGCTTCCGATGGACAATATTTTGATTGAAATGTAATTTCATTTTGGTATTCAAATAAATGTTTGAAAATTTAAAAAAATCGACAAAACTAATTCCCAGACCCAATAATTCGAATATTTTCCTGTGGTTTTTATAGGCGCCTACCACAGTTGATTTTTCATAAAGTGCACTTTTTATTCGCGGAATTTTCCGAACGAATTTTCTTGAAAGTTCTTCAATAACTTTCGGCTCCACAATGGGATCACCTTCATCTTTTTTGACAGAATTATTTTTTGATTGATTGAGACGTTTCAATTGTGATCGTGTGGTCACCAATATGACATTTTCATGATAAATTTCCTTCAAATCTTTAATAGAAATTCTTGACAACGCGTCAGCGACAACGTTATCTTTACCGGCTATGTGTTCGATTTCAAAGTCATAGTCTTCAAGTTCCAAGCGGATACGGATCAATTTCGACGCTGGATTTTTCATGTTGTACAAATAAACAAGGGGCTTATGATCCGATTTGACAGTAAATTTCGTTCCATACAAATATGGTCTTAAATTTGTTACGGCAAAATGTATTGCAAGAAGCTCTTTCTCTATTATAGGTTTATTTAACTCCCCCTTTTTGAATGACCTCGAAATATAGCAAATTGGCATATCATGTCCGTTAATATTTTGACTGAGAACTGCGCCACAAGCTTTATCGCTTGCATCGACAGTTACCTTGAATTCTTTGGCAAAATCAGGGTACTGCAAAATTGGTGGATTTGTAAGGCATTCTTTCATTTCAAGAAACGATAATTCACATTCGGTGCTCCAAATAAAAGCAGAACGCTTTCTTGTTAATTCATTCAATGGCTGAGCTAAGCGAGCAAAATCTCGAATAAACCGTCTATAATAGTTTGCGAAAGCAACGAATCTTTTTACCTCCTCTTTAGTGGATGGTTTTGGGTATTTGAGTACTGCTTCGATTTTAGATTGATCGGGCAAAATGCCATCAGCTGTACATGTATGACCATAAAATGTGACTTGTGGTTTGAAAAATTCGCATTTTTCGGGGTTTAATTTCAAATTGCAATTTCTGCAGATTTCGAAAACATTTTTCAAATTTTGCAAATGGTGACTTTCTGACATTCCAACAACGATAATATCGTCCATATAAATGAATGCTTTGTCTGGAGGAAGTCCAGAAAAAGCAATAGCCATCATGCGGCTAAAAGAATTTGGCGCGATATTTAAACCAAATGGAAGAACTTTCCATTGGAATGAACCCTTTTCTGTGCTAAATGCTGTCATTTCGCGAGATGATTTTTCAAGTGGTATTTGATGAAATCCACTGTAAAGGACTAATACTGAAAAATACTTTGCACGTACCAGTCCATCCAGAATATCGTCGATTCTGGGCAAAGGGTGTTTATCGGCAATTAATTTTCGGTTCAACTTGCGATAATCCACACACATTCTCCAGCGTTTTTCATTATCAACAGACTTTTTTGGCACGAGAATGAGTGGACTATTAAAACTGGATGTTGATAATTCAATCAAATCATCTTCAAGTAGCTTTTGAACCTGTTTATTTATTTCCCGTTTTTGCGAATGAGGCAGACGATAATTTTTAACGAATACTGGTTCATTGTCTTTAGCACGCAACTCTTGTTCATAAAAATTATTTACAGAGAGTTTGTCATCAGGCATTGCAAAAATATCAGCATATTGTGAGCACAGTTTAGTCATTTTTTCACCAAGAGTGTAGTTTTCTTTCTTTGAAATTAAATCAATGACTTGTTCGGTTCGTGTTTTGTTGTTTTCTGTTTTTTCCATTTTGAAAATATCATATTCTGATAATTTTCCAGAAATTTTAAGCACATTTTCAACAGTTACAGGCACACAATTCGTATTTAGGACTCGAATAATTGGATCTTTGGAGTCAATGACAGTAGTCGAAATGAAAACTCCTTCCGCAATTTCACGATTTAAAATGACAGATTTTTCCTCAAAATTTGAGATATGAAAGACACGAAAGGTCTCAGACCGGGCTGGTAGAACAATTGTGTTTTCTTGCGGTTCAAAATTGATTGGAATAACGATTTCATTATTCGCGACCCGAATGGTAAATGTCATATCCAAATAGTCGATTCTGCATTTGAATTTCTTATTAAATTCTTTACCAATGATTCCATCAGATGGAATGTTGAAATCGTTGGGTACGACGTGGAACTTGTGTGTGAGCGTGTAATCTGGTAAATAAATGTCTAAAAATACTGTACCGTATGACGTGATTGGTTCATTAGTAACACCCCTAATTAAAATTTGTTCGGTGTCATCAATTTCAGTGTTTTCATTTAATGCTTCATACTTTATGACCGATATGTCCGCTTGTGTATCGGACAGAAAAGATGACTCTTGCTTGATTGTATCGCTACATTTTAAAGTTAAAAAATCGGCATAATTCAGATTGAAGCTATGAATATGTTTTGACTTTTTTAACTCTCGTTTACTCTTTGGAAGGTGACGATTTGGCCTTCCTGTGCCCGCCGGTCTCCCGACGGGACTGTCCCGTTTTCCGAATTGGTAAGACGCACCGAGAAACGATCATTTTGATTGTTGTAGTTGCGGTTGCCGTAATTACGACCACGACCGCGTCCACGATTACGATTTGCATTGAAATTTCCATTGAAATTTCCACCATTACGGCCGTTCGAATTGTTACGCCAATTACGATTTTGATTCTGATTTTGATTACGACCAGAGAAATTTCCACGACCATTACCACGATTTTTGTTTTGTTGCTGTGAAAATTTGAAAACTTGCCTTTCTTTCACGTCATTGGCACTTTCAACGACAAATTTAGCAACAACTTCTTGTGGAGTGTCAAACGTCGATGAAGCAAGAACTGAACGAACGAGATTCGATTTGGCAGTTTGGCGGCACATTTCGACAGTTTTATCAACTGCCATCGATTTGGCCTTTGCTTGGGAAATACCTTCCATAATCAAACTGTGCTGAAGGTCGTCAGCAAGCTTTTCAGCTTCTTTTTTAAAATCCATCGTTTTTGCATTATCAAGTTTCAATGCCATCATTTTTCCCTCTACCACTTTGGAACTTTCAGTTTTGATGCCGGTTTCAAGCGCAGTGATAATTGCATCAACATCTGCAGGGACTTGTGGAGCAGTTTGCAGTGCTTTACCAGTCAATTTCGTCATCACAAATGTTTTGAGAATGTCCAAATGCGTAGGACCGACTTGTTTGAGAAATTTTACCGAATTAATGAAAGCTGGAAGATCGCGAGGTTCGCCAGAAAAATTGCTGTTTAGCGTTTTGGCGGCTAAACCCAAAAATGCTGTTTGCTCCATTTTGTTACGTGGTGGTCGATTTTTATCGTTCAAAATTGGTTCTGTTTTCAAGTCTGAGGCAGAAGTATTGGGAGTTTCAATCGAAAGAGCTTCTGCTTTATCAGAATCGTCAACAACCCCTTCACCTACAATCGGAGTATTTGAATCGCTCGACTTATCACGCGAAAGTTCAATTAAATTTGGCAGTTCACTTTCTTCAACTTGGTCTAACAATTGAGAAGGCAAAGCATTTTTTATTTTCAAAGCATCATAACACCTACTTAATTTGTCGCGCAAATCATTTATCTCGACAGTCACATGTGTTTTATCATCAAAAGTTTCAAAATATGACGCAATGTATTCAATGTACTCGTTGTATGCTCTTACTATTTTCAATTTGTACTCTTCATGTTTCACGGGATTCTTACTAAATTCCTGTTTCAAAACCAATTTGGTTTGCGCTATAAAATTCTTCTTAAAATTTTCATGTGTTCCCGCTTTATAACTCGACATGTGACCGTTGTTTTCTTATGTTTATGTCTGTGAATATGCTTTTTATTGTGTCAGCGACTGCATTTCTACTGTATTACTGGGCAATGTTTTTTTTCTACTTAATCTGATTTATCAACATTAAAAAAAAAATGCATAGTTCGCTTTGAAAGGAATTTGTCGCTACTTATTATAATGTCTCCTTCGAGAAAAACAAATGAAAAGATATGAACAATGAAAGAATAAACGCTAAAACGACTACGGCACTGATTACATATTCATGCAACGAAACGAAATTGAGAATATACCGCTCAAGGAAAAAATAAACTAAAGTCGTTGATTCTCCATTGCTCTATATCGAATGAAGTCATAAATATTACTTTTTATCGCTGTTTGCATATCGTCGCGAAATTCGGCTGCGATGTTTACAGTTGTCCAAACAATCACCGATCACGGGTTCCACGAATCGATGACCATTAGCGATAAACAGCGTGATGACTCACAGTAGTGTGATTAGTGTTGGGCGTTGGCTACCTTCGATGTTGGCTCTCCCCAGCTGTCGTCGTATTTCGTTCAATTTCCAAACCTCAGTTTTTGGACCAAAATTCGTCTTTGACTTCGATGAGAGAACAATGTCGTGTGATGCTATGAATATGCGTTAACAATCAACACGAATGTTCCGATGCTTCGATTCTTCCGATCATTGTGGTAAAAATCGGTAAAATAGCTGGCTCTTTTTTCTACGTTCGACTTGGCTCAATTCACTCTCAACTCGATTCTCACTTGATTTTATCTATGATTACTTGTATTATTTCACATTTTGTGTCTGTCTTTGGTTTTTTATTTCAACTTTTTTCAATGTTCATGTTCATTTTATTGTTTTGCTGCGTTTTTAAACGGTCTTTGCTTTATATTTTGTCAATTGTTTTTATTTTATTTCGATGATGTGTTTTAATGTTTTTGTCTTTAGTCGATGAAATGACGCATTTTAATGCTGAAACACAATTTAATGTTTGTTTTGCTAAAGCCCAAGTGAAATTATTCGATGAAATGGTTCGATTTAATGTCTTTTTCAATTAAAAGTGGCGTATTTCAACAGCCAAATGTTATTTTGTTCAAGTTTTTTTTCTATTTTGTCGACGATTTTCCTTCACTGATTGAATTCTAGTGAACACACAGAACTGGGCTGATCGCAGTTAATTCAATTCAAGTCGATTAAAATGATCTTATTATTTTTCTGTTTCACTTTGATGCAATGAGCTACGATTTTTACTTTTTCGGATAAATAAAACTCAGAACTTTTTGTTCGACGTTGATTTGCTCTTTGCAGAAACTGTTTTCAGACAAAAATTTTTATGAATGTTTGATAAAATGACTTTTTATTCGATGATTTAGAACGCCTTTTTCTTCACTTTTTGCTTTATTATGATGGTGTATGAATTGTCTTTCAGTTTTTATTGTTTTATATTATTTTATTTTATTGTAACTTATTAAAAAAAAAATCCGAGCCGGAATCGCCATGTAGAATAAAAGACTTACTTATGATGTGTCATGTACGGCTGGAATGTAATATTTATATATGTGAGAATACAAACACAACTGGTTGGGTTGAGCTCTGTGTCGAATCTACTTTATTAACCGTTCTTGATACATTTCATAGTATCGGCGTGCTTGCGTCAACGGCATGCTTGCGTCGTTGCGCTACAGTATCCAGTACAAAAAAAGATGAAAGGAAAGAGTAGGATAGTTGTTAGCCTTGCCATGACTCCTATGTTCGGTCAATAAAATAAAAGGGAAGATTTTATATCTCTATAGGACTAATAATGTGGTTACGTCGCTTAGGTTAAGCGTTCGATCGATAATTCTGGTATTTTTTCCATTTTTTCTTGTTGGTTAATCACAATATCAGGAATCACTTCATTATAAATGTTGAAGTTTTCATACAAATTAATTAGTACCGCCGCCTTCAGTAACTCGCGCGAAAACCGACATAGTGCAGCATAGCACACCAATACCGACACAACAAACCACACGCACACAGACACGAATGATATTTAGTCATAATCTGTTTTGAATGCTGTCGCTGTTATTCTCGGTAGTTCTTTGCGAAACTAGTATGCAACACTAGAGGGCTACTAGTATGCAATAGCTTGACTGTTCAACAACTAATACATTATAAGTGTATAAGAATATTCCGACTTTGGTTAATCATTTCCCCATTTTGATAAATTATTTCCCCATTTTGGGGAATCAACCTTTTTAAAATTCGTCTCCATGAGAGTCGTAACGCTGACGCAATGCATTTCTGGCCTATGACATCAAGCCAGTATCAGCTGCGTATGCTGCGTCATCAAAATCGTGATAAAAAATCGGTATGAAATGTCACTATTTCCGTGTGGATGATTTTATGGAAGGATTTGCGACCGACCCATGCGGTATGTTTATTATCTTATCTTATAGAAAATTGGTGCATAGAGTGTGTATTTGCTGCTGAGCTGAATTTGTCGACTCAGGTGCCTAAAGCATTATATACCCGGTTGAAGTGCATGATAAAATGCATATGAATGCTTGTAATGATGATAAGCCGTTTGGAGGCTGATTGGTACAGCGTTATCAAAATTATGATAAACAGAACAGCGAGAGAAGGGATAAATCCAAAATGATACAGTCTGTTCACAAACGTCTACGAATTAAGTCTTAGAAATGAATAAAAATAAGTTGAAAAATAAATAAAAGCTATTTTTAGTTGTAACTGAGAAAAAACCCAACATAATCAAAATCAAAGATAAAAAATTACCCAAGAAATCAGTAACTCTAGATGGGAAAACCCGGTTAATAATCAGATGATTTATGGTCAGTAAATCAGCAAAAACCTTATCATTAAGATAATTTAAAAAAACCAAGTCCAATCTACTGATTGGACGAAGGAAAAACCCAGAAATATCAATTAAGAATCGAGTCAACATAATTAAGAAAAAAACATGAGTCATAAGAAATCATTGGAAGAATTATTTAAGAAAAGATGGCATTTAAATAAGCATAAAAAGCGAGACATTAAAAAAGGCAGTTCAGAATAGAAGCTCAAGAAGAATAATCAAGTTGAAATAGTTAAAATCATTCTTTGTTTTTAGATTAAAAGGGAACAAGTTATAGAGTGTTTGAATAAAGGGAAAAGGAGAAGAAGAAAAATACTAGTGTTTTATTCATAACGCTTTCATTAGTTGACAACAAATGGGTTTCGAGGAAAAAGTTGTATTAATCACTGGAGGAAGTAGCGGTATTGGTGCTGATGCTGCAATTCATCTGGCCAAATTGGGTGCAAAAGTTTCAATTGTAGGTAGAAATGCAAAAAGACTCGAAGATGTGGCAAAACAGATTAAAATTGCTGGCGGTTCAACTCCATTGGAAATTGTGGCTGATGTGACAAAAGACGCCAAACGCATCGTTGATGAAACAATTAATCACTTTGGAAAATTGGATGTATTGTTGAACAATGCTGGAATTACGAATAACGGTCGAATTCAAGACTTGAAAATAAAAGATTTTGATCATTTATTCGATATAAACGTTCGATCTGTCATCATCCTGACCCAACAATGTATACCACATCTTGAAAAAACGAAAGGAAATATATAGGATAATCTAAAATGGTAGTCTAATTAGGATAAATCTAAAATGGTCAGATAAGGTCTAAATTGAACCGAAGATTTTCTAATTTGGCCCGACAAAAATGACAATTTGAGCAGATAATTTTATTCCAATTTGTCCAGATAAATTCCAAAAAAAGTCAGAGAAAACTCTAGATTGAGCAGAGAAAAATGGATTCACTATTTTTCTGCTTTTGACAGACAAACTTGTCCAAAACGGTCAGATATATTTCCCAAAATGATCAGATAAAATCCTAATAAAACCAGATATACTTATTCGAAAATGTGCAGACTTTTTCTGATTTTGGTCGAAGATATTCTAATTTGGCCCGACAAGAATGACAATTTAAGCAGATAATTGTATTCCAATTTGGCCAGATAGATTCCAAAGAAGGTCAGAGAAAACTCTACATTGAGCAGAATAAAATTGATTCACTATTTTTCTGCTTTTGACAGACGCACTTGTCCAAAACGGTCAGATATACAGAAAAATATTTCGAAAATGAGCATAAATGAGTTCCGGTTTTTTTGACATGTACTGTATAACTAACGAAAACGAATTCTTTAGAATGTAAAAATAATGCAGCGATAAGGAAACGATATAGATGCTCATGCTAAGAGCAGAGACAAAAGTGAAAACGCCACACGGTTACGAGAAATAGCGACCGTTAAATGTCTAACGCATTGCGTTTAAATGCAACAACAATAATATTGCGGCATTTCAATTACATATATCACATAAATACTGACAAATACTGAAAAATATGTAGTTAAAATGCTTCAATGTGTGTGTTGTTGCGTGTGTTAAACGCAGCGCGTAACACATATAACTGTCGCTGTTTCTCAGAACAGTGTAGCGTCTTCACTTTTTTCTGTGCTCTGGGCCTGAACATATCGTTCTATATCGTTTCATATCGCTGCAATTTTTTTACATTTTGAAGTATTCGTTTTTGGTCTTGTTAATCAATTTTTTTAGTCATCAGTTTTATTGTGATTGTGACTGTGATTGTGTTAATTTTAAAAATATGGAGGGTGCAAAAAAAAGAAAAATATTAACGCGAAATTCGGCAAAAAAACAGAAGAAGCAGCAGCAGCAGCAGCGGCGGCAGCAACAAACAACGAACCGACAAAACGAAAACGGGCCAAAGCCATCGAGGTATGTTTGTTTCGTTGTGTTCATTTTTGGTTCGCCGCTTGAAATCAACCATTCACTTTCAATGAATAAAATTCTGAACAATAATTATATTCATTTCAATTATTACATTGTGATAAAAATTTAGAAAGAACATTGATGACTCAT
>NW_022597412.1:0-1211 GCF_009176505.1 Sitodiplosis mosellana | reverse complement strand
GCCAAAAAAAATAATCGAGCCAAAAAAAAATTCAAAAGAAAATATATTAGTTTGTATATTAGTTGGTTTACACTTTTTGGTAAACGTTCTTACGTTGGTTGTTGCACTTTGAAACTAAAATATTCTGAGGGAATTTGTTTGTCGCAACGGATCAATTGTGGGATTAGAAGGAAATCATTGGAGCCGTGAAAATTTTCTTTTGAATTATTTTTTGGCTCGAATATTTTTTTTGGCTTTGAATTTTTTTCGGACGTCCGAAGTTTTTTCGGACGTCCGAAGTTTTTCTGGACGTCCGGAAATTGTTCGGACGTCCGGAAATTTCACGGACGTCCGAAAAATCTTCGGACGTCCGAAAAAATTTGAAAAGTTCGGAAAAAAAAATTCGGACATTCGGACCGGACGTCCGAAAAAAAATTTTGGTTTTCGGACATTCGGACCGGACGTCCGAAAAAAAATTTCGGTTTTCGGACATTCGGACCGGACGTCCGAATTTTTTCAAAAAATGTTCGGACGGACGGACGGACAAAATTTTGTCCGTTGACACCTCTAGCTGTGAGAATGAAAATGGCAATACAGGAATAGACATTCTGAAACGAAACATAAAACAGCAAACACGCAAAAGTGAATCATGAATGTTTGAGCAGCAGTAGTGTGTCAATGAGACTTCCGGACCAAAACTGATAAGAGGTCATTGACGCGGGGTCAAAGTCGTTGGCTATGACACGGGGTCAATGACAATGGCAATGGCAATGACAATGGTATAAAAGAACAATATGGTCGAAATCTATTGTCCGTAAGATCGTATTGTTTATGATCATTCGGATCTGTATATACCTGCTTTATTTTTTAAAAAATGTGAACCGCCTCTTGCGAGTAGAATTGGTGTTTAGATTTACCGTGATGTTTCATGGGACACGTGGTGTAGCATTTTCATTGAATCCGTTGGCTTGGATTCCAATTCCTGTCATGTGGTGTAGAATTGTCATTGAGTTGAATTGGAATTAACGCGTTGAATTGGAATTAACAAACGCATTCTTATTGAATTTAGCGTGACGTTTCAATGGAAATTGGATAATGGTAAAAAGGGGTGAGACGAAAAATGAAAAATAAATGAATAAAACACAATTTCTACAGGAAATTGTGTTTTATTCATTTATTATTCAGTTTTTTCGGCCATACCTTTTTACCATTATCCATTTCCCATTGAAACA
>NW_022597411.1:0-3072 GCF_009176505.1 Sitodiplosis mosellana | reverse complement strand
GTACAACCAGCGTAATCGGCATCACTGTAAGTAAATAACTTAAAATTATTAGCATTTTTACCTGGAAACAATATACCATAATTGCTGGTTCCTTTCAAGTATTTTAATATCCGTTTCACTGCTGTCACATGAGCTTCGGTAGGTCGTTCCATGAATCGACTGACGTAACCAACAGCAAAACTGATATCTGGTCGTGTCCCAATTGCCAGATAAATCAGAGATCCAACCACTTGTCGATACGGGAACTTCACGTTCGATGCCTCCTCTGCTGCCTCCAACACTTGCTAATGATTCACAGGTGTTGCCACAGGATGTGAGTCTTCGAAGCCAAACTTGCTTAACACCCGGCTGATGTACGATGATTGACTCAAATGTATCGATCCGTCCGACGTTCGATTTATTTCGAGTCCCAGAAAATAATTCGCTTCAAACACTTTAATCTCAATAAAAAGAATTACATTGGTAATCCCGAACTTTCCCGTACCGTTGGCCTTCGTTGTCCGTAGGTACTTTTGGTTATTTTTTGTGAATTTTCTTGAAATAAAGGCAGTGAAAATATAATAATGAAAATAAAGTGAAAAATCGGTCACTTTAACTAAAACTTCAACAATTTTGTATGAGAGGTACCCGTAAACCGATTCTTATTGGCTTTAAACTTTCTGAGGTTTCATTTTTTGGAGAAAAAATAAGATTCTGAAAGTTTCATGTTGATCGCATTTGCAGAAGTTTGGTTTTTGGCCCTTAATTTTTTCCAAAAAAATGTCGACAAAAATTGAAGACAAAAAATCAAACTTCTGGAAACGATCAACATGAAACTTTAAGAATCTTATTTTTTCTCCAAAAAATGAAACCTCAGAAAGTTTGAAGCCAATCAGAATCGATTAACGGATATCTCCCATACAAAATTGTCCAAAAATCGGTAATTTTAGTCGAAATTTCAACAAATTTGTATGGGAGGTACCCGTAAATCGATTCCGATTGGTTTCAAACTTTCAGAATCTTATTTTTCTTCCAAAAAATGAAATCCCAGAAAGTTTGAAGCCAATCGAAGTCGATTTACGGGTACCTCCCATACAAAAGTGTAAATTTTTTGAGGTTTTTCTTAGGGCAAGTACCCCAGGATCAAATCGAAAATGGCTCATCTTCGAACTTAAACTAAGTTTTTCGGATACAAAACTTTTGGCATTTCCAGATTTTGATTATCTCAATTATTTTTTGAGTTATCGTGTTAAGAAACAGCTACGACGACGACAACGACGACGGCACACGAACGGAAAAGTGTCTCAAAAAGTGGTTTTCTACGCGTTTCATGATGATCTAAACCAATTTTGCGAAAAAAGTTTTCGGGACCAATTCCTATACTTTCCCTTGACACGGTGTGTACGGAAAAGTAAAATGTGTTTGTAAATATTCGATGACTGGCTCAATGCATGACTCGCTCGTTGAAATTATCATGCCATCATCCACAAAAATGGCCAAATAAGTTGTATGATTTCCACTTTTTCGAATGTAAACACATGCATCCGCTTCGCTCTCCTTGAACTCAAAATCGATGAAAATTTTTCTGAATTTTGCGTTCCAACACCGTGGAGCTTGCTTCAAACCGTATAGACTTTTCTTCAGCCTACACACACGATCGGTGCCGTCTTCAAAACCAATGGGCTGCCGCATATACACTTCCTCTGTCAAATCACCGTAGAGAAAGGCTGTTTTGACATCAAATTGTTTCATGAACATTTTCTTTTCGGCAGCAATAGCCAGCAGCGTTCGCACTGAAGCAAATTTTACCACTGGACTGAATGTTTCAGTATAATCGATGCCATAACATTGCGTAAAACCACGCGCCACCAAACGCGCTTTATAACGGTCGATCGTATCATCTTGATTACGTTTGATGCGAAAAACCCAGCTATTATCAACTACACGCTGTCCTTTTGGAAGAATTGCCATCTCCCACGTTCGATTTTTAATTAGCGAATTGTACTCTTCGTTCATTGCATGTACCCATTCCTTACTTCTTTCATCGTTGATGGCTTCATTGTATGTTGTGGGCTCCGTAGTAGTTGCCAAAAATGCACAACTTGCGACACTTGCACCCGAACGTGTACGTGCATCAACAACATTTGATCCTTGAACATCGCAGAAATTATTCGATGGGGCTGGATTTATCGCATTACTCAAACGTAGGATTTCTTCTTCTTCATCAAAACCTAAACGCACAATCACTTCATTGTCATTTTCTTCGATATTATTTTCACTCGAAATTATTTTATGCGTGACATTTATGCTTTCTTTTTCGTTCTTATCAAAAATAACATCGTGAACCGTTGACTCTGTTCTTTTACTGGGATTATAGACCCGATATCCCTTTATATTTTCACCGTAGCCAACTAACAAACACTCTTCGGCTTTTTTGTCCAATTTGTGACGTTTTTGTTTTGGAATGTGTACATACACCACGGAACCGAACGGTTTGAAATTCACAAAATCCAATTGTTTACCGAACCATATTTCACACGGCGTTTTATTGAGCACTGAACTTGTTCCTGTGCGTTTAATCACATATGCAGCCGTATTAGCCGCTTCAGCCCACAAATTAAAATTCAAACGACGTGCATGCAACATAGTGCGCAATGCTTCAACAATTGTTCTGTTTTCACGTTCAACTGAGCCATTTTGTTCCGGTGTATAGGCTACTGTGAGTTGATACACAATTCCCTTTTCCGAAAAATATGTTTTTAACTCACTGTTATCGAATTCTTTTCCTTGGTCCGAACGGAAACGTTTAATTTTATGTTCAGTTTGATTATGTACCAATTCCACAAATGTTTTTATTTTCGATGACACTTCTGACTTTGTTTTCAAGAAGAATAAGAATCGCATGTGTAAATAATCGTCTTTCAACACCAACATATACCGTGCACCACCGATTGAATTTACCTCAAACGGACCACACAAATCTGTATGTATAAGTTCTCCGCACTTGTATGTTTTTGCGTTTCGACTTTTGAACGGCAGCCGATGATGCTTGCCCAATACACACGAAACACATTGAAAGTTTGAGTCGTCGAT
>NW_022597410.1:0-4934 GCF_009176505.1 Sitodiplosis mosellana | reverse complement strand
GTCCACAGATGCAATGCTGCAAAGCATGCAACTGTACACGCTCACCCCTTTAACCACGCGAGTGGTGTTAAGTCTCGTTGACAATAGCAACCCTCGCTCGCGTGTATCTTTGGCTATGCACACTATTGATGCATATAAAATGCGTGACTGTACCGCGCTGCACAATAACCAAGCATTACCAAATAACCAGTAACCCTACCTCAACCAGTAATACTACCCATCCATTGACATATGTAGTGAATAAACGCATTTGCATTGCCTTTTACATGAAAATAAGGAAATGCAAAGCTGATTTCACTACATTCCCCCACACAACGGAGAAGGCTGATTACAGCCGAAAAATGTCTTAAGTTATTTATAGAAAAATGAATGAAAAGGTAGAAAAAAGATTGAATAAATAGTATAGAAGAAATGATTAAATCTAAATCAGGGTAATAAAAGGACTATTGTATAAAAATCAATTTGCTATTGTAAAGAATTTTAACATTTGATATATGATTAGGTAATATAAATTCAACTTTAGATTAAATAATTCTGATACTAATTTTAATAATAAACTCTGATTTTGGCTTTCTCCAAAAATTATTTGATATAAAAATTTGATGTCCCTGAATAAAAAGTAATATGAAAAATTTCTTATGATAGAATGAGTAAATATGAATAAATATATGAAAGAATGAATGAATAAATAAGTGAAAGAATGAATGAATAAATGAATGAATGATGATTAATATCTAATACACGCATATATATTTTTTTAAACATTTTTTAAGAAATTTTATTAAAAAATTTTTGTTATTGGAATTATTGTTAGGATTGGGATTATTATTTCTAGCAGGCCAGTTCTGATTAGATTGATTATTATTATTGCGTGTGTTCCAATTTTGATTGTTAAATCGATTATTATTATTATTGTTGTTCCAACCTTGATTAAATCGATTATTATCGAAAACCTGACCAAATCGATTGGAACCACCGCGGTTGTTTCTCATAGGAATCCTATTTGCACTAAATGACTGTAGAGCGGACACCAGTGTATTTAATCCATTATTATTCGCATTTTTAATGCGGCATTCATTTTCTCGATGACCGTTTGACCTACAGTGCTTGCAAAACAATTCTTGTTTAGGAATTTCATATAATTCATCGTTTTCTGCTTCGATTGCATAAGCGATTGCATCCTCTAAGGAGCTAGCACCACGCGTAATAAGCCTGGTTTTTAATCTGCCATTCTGTATGCCTTTTGCAAATGCTTTACGGGCCATTCGATTATGTTCTAGTTTTTGATCCTCAGTCAAAACTTTATAAACAGAATTTTTCTCTTGAAGCATTTTTCTTGCACGTTCGGCATATTTGGCCAATGATTCATCCTTTCCTTGACGCATGTTTTCTAATTGACTGGTTAACACCTCTTTGTTTGCAAGATAAGAAAAATGTTTTTGCAATTTTGATTTGATTGTATCCCAGTCTGAACTACGTGAGTTAGAAATAACTTGCTTCGCTTCACCACGCAACTGGAGTATCATTTGTTCATAAAACTCATTTTCTTCCGATTCATTCATGCACGATCTAAACAATGTGTCAGAAATATCAACAAAATCTATCAATTCTCTAAAAATTTGAATCAACTTGTTGAAAAAGATTTCCTGGCATAGAGTACGGATTCAAATATTCCTGTTCATATTGACTGCGCTCTCTATTCAACCTTTCTTTTTTATATCCAGCTTCTCGTTCTGCACATTCTCTTAATTCCGCTTCAGTTAAAGAAAAATGATCGGGTCTAAATACTAATTCATCCCGTTTTCGTCTTCTTTTATTTACAAAAGCATCCGAAGTTATGTCAACCATATCATATCCCCCTTCTTTATCCAACACACGTCTTTGACTCAAGTAAGGACTTTCTTCTGTAATGGTTGACAAATGTTTACGTGGATCTACTTCACTGAATTTAACCGATTTCCTATTGGGAGTTGGAATATAACTTCCAAAATTCAATTTTAGATTGTCTCTACTCAGTTTTGGTGGAGGACCAGTGGTATCACTAGCCGAAATTCGAAGATTATCAAAAAATTCGTTCATATCCTTGATATCCTTTTCTGGCCGACGCTGAGCAGGTTCTCTCAGATCTTCCGAATATCTAGTTGAACTTTTTAAATTGAAATTATCGAGAGGGTCATTGAATTTTGACTGAGCTAGACTAAAAGCTCCGCCTCTCTCATTTCTGTCTGGAATCGTTTCGGGGTTATCAATGTTTTCCATTTTTTCATCGACGTCTTTAATAGTGTCAGTGTCACTATCATCAGATTCTTTATCTTTTTTATCAGGATTTGTCTCCTTTTCCTTATCATTGAGTGGCGATCTAAAAACCATTTCCGAACTGATAAAACTCTCAAGAGATCTTAGTTTTGATTTTTCTTTGATAACTTGTTTTAATTCGTTCAAAATATTTATATAATTTTCTCTTCTTTCATCCAGGTTTGATAGCTTCAAAACAGCTTCTATATCCTCCTCTTTTTTCAGGAGTTCCTCTAATGGAAGAGTTTTAAATGTTAAATGTCCCTCAAACAAATATTCAACAATTCTGTTACGTTTGGCAATTACTTCCTTTGTTTTATGATTTACTTTACTACGCAAACTTTCGATTAACAATATATCGTCTCGTTTTTCCGCGTTTCTGAGTTTTGACTGCAATGTTTTTAGCTCTCTAATCAATTGGTCTAATTTAAGTGGTAATTGTAAATCTTCCAGCCTACTCGCTTGTGACCGATTCATTAAATTGAGAATTCACTAACCTTTATTTTATTGTCGTTGGTATGATCAAACAAATGACTTCCACTTCTAACTGCAAATACGTGGTGTCTCTCCTAATCTCGAAATATCCCCTGATATGGCCCGAATTACCGCTTCCGTGGATTACTACGCTGATGGTTCTCGTTCCGATAATTAGTGTTATTCGCAACTCGTCTGGTTCTACTCTTTCCATATAATTGATGTCAAGTTAGTTTTCCTTATCCGAATCCTCAATTTCTGAATCTGCTTCTACCGATACTACCGTGTTGAATGAGTATGTTTCAAGTTTACGCCGAAAACTTGGTATTGTTGAACTTCGCTGGTTTCGTGAAATCACAAAGTTTCTTGATACGCCACCTAAAAATCCACTACCACTCAATCTGACATACCTCGAGTTTTTGAAATTATTACTTTAATTGATAGCAAACCAGATGAAGAGCTAAAACTGCTTCCCATTTAATTTTTTTTCTTTTTATAATAAAAATATAAAACAAAATGTCAACTTTTTCTTTAAAGTTTCTAACTAACTTTCATTCAATTCGTGACTGATGTTGTATGTTTCTTCGCTGTCCGATTCACTTTCACCACTTGATTCACCCTCTGAAATTAATTCAGGATGTGCAATCGACTCGAGTAACACTTCGGTTGCAAATGTGTAATCCTCCAAATATGGAAATGGAGTGCCCCAACGTGTATGATTAGTTAATATATTCCTCTCCGCGCCGAAATTACGAACAAGTCCTTCAAAAAGTCCTAAACCAGTTAGTCCAATATACACTCGTTCTTCAAATATCAAGACTCTGATTCTTGGACCTCCTGTCAGATTGCTATTTCCATTTCCCATTTATTTTTTCATATTTAACTACACTGTTTTTTATGAAAGTTTTCAATTTTATTTATGAAAATTGATGTATTTTTCGTCGTTAATTTAAAAGAAAAACCGTCAAAATTGTTATATTATTAGTCTTGATAAAATGGAAAAAGTGGTCAGATTCAATTATAGAAAAAATTGCATAAATTTGACTCGTTTTTACACAGAAATTTCATAAATTGTTATGTTTTCTATTTCACGAAAAAAAATTGATGGAATTTGTTATTAGTTTCCACCTTGAAACACAGAAAAATCGTTAAAAATCGTTTACTATTTTGATAAAAGTCACTGTTTATTCCAATTGTAAAAGTACGAAAAAATTAATGAAATTCACTACGTATATTCTCCTCACAAAACACAGAAATATCGCTGAAAATCGTTGAATGTCTTTTTCTGTTTAAAACAAGAAAAAATCGGTGAGAATCGATTAACGTTTTTCTTTAAAAAAACGTATAAAAATTGATGCAACTTGTTGAGTGTTATTTCGAGAAAAAATCGATGAAAACGGCTGAGCGTTTTTTCCTTTGAAAAACGTGAAAAAATCGATGAAAATCGCTGAGCGTTTTTTCCTTTGAAAAACGTGAAAAATCGACGAAAATCGCTGAGCGTTTTTTCCTTTGAAAAACGTGAAAAAATCGTTTTAATTCGTTGTAAACTTCGAAAAAATCGGTTTATTTCGTTGAAAAACTCAAAAAAATCGGTTTAATTCGTTGGAAAACTCGGAAAAATCGGTTTAATTCGCTGTAAAACTTCGAAAAAATCGCTTTAATTCGTTGAAAAACTTGAAAAAATCAGTTTAATTCGTTGAAAAACTCGAAAAAATCGCTTTAATTCGTCGAAAAACTTGAAAAAAATCGATTTAATTCGTTAAAAAACTCGAAAAAATCGTCGAAAATAGTCAATCTTCTTAATTTCTGGCCGCAAAAAAAAAAAAAACAAAGTCCAATTCTATTTCGGATATTTTCACAATAATTCACTTTAGTTTGGTTCAATTTCTTTTTAAATCTGCGTTTTTCTTTATTCGCAAGCGCCAATATAGCCAATTGAATTTCGTTGTCTAAGTATTTTTGTTACTTTGCTGCGATGTACTGGAAAATTCAATCAGCTATTTATTTTTGTGCAGAATATTCTAAGTCCGAATTCTGATTTTATTTCCGGCTCGAATTATTCTAAGTCCTTTTTTGGTTTTATCAGGAAATAAATCAAACACTTTTATTTTTGTTTTATTCACACTTTATTAGCACTTGAGTTGGTTTTAGGGAGATGTTTATCC
>NW_022597409.1:0-1444 GCF_009176505.1 Sitodiplosis mosellana | reverse complement strand
TTACTATGGTACGTGGCTGTTTAAATTTAAAATTAAACACTTGCTATGTGGATGTGTCGCGTGGAGTTAATTAATGCCCGTTGTAAGTGGTCTGCATTTAAAATTTAAAATTTCAACTTTGCGAAAACGGCCAAAAAATGAAAGCTGACAAAGTAGAACTTAAAATTTGGTCGAAAACAAGAAAAACTGGCTTTATAAGTACACCCTATAACCGGTATGGAATGGCATGAAAGTAAAATCCCAATAGAAATCCCATCTGTGATATTTCAAACGTCATGAAACTTTCTGGATCTTATTTTTTCATCAAAAAACTCAATCCCTGAAATTTTGAAGCCAATCGAAAGCGATTTACGGGTACCTCCCATACAAATTTGGCTATTTTGGTCAATTTCATGAAGAAAATAAGAAAATTTGTATGTAATGTTTGTAATGTAATGGTAACACAGAGGTTGCTACGTTTACGCTAATAGACTAAGAGCCAGTGATAGTAGACTATCACCTCATAAAATTCCTGGATCATAGTACTAATAAAATGATTTAGTCAACATAACAAACAAGAAAGTATTTTAGAGCACAAGAAAAAAATATGTCCTTCTCATTAATCCGCGCTGGATATTTACCAAAAAACATGACAATAAAAAATTAAAATTCCCGTATGATATTGTTGTGTCGAAAGACACAATGTGAATGCACCTTTAAATATCATCAATCAAAGCATGAAAACGTCACATTGAAATGTCAACAGCAACCGACGGCCAATGAACAAACCAAAAAAAAAAGTGTGCATTCTTTTGAATTCACCATGGATAGCGGTAAGACGTCGGTGCAGACGAGGAGAGTAAAGTGCGTGACTTCAATTCATTTTCGGAATTAGATTTTTTGTGTTAATTTATATCATTTTCCCGATCGGTTTCATTCATTTGCCAACCTTTCATTTGTATAAAATCAAAAATAATAAGAAAAGAATGAGTTTAAGTCACTGTTTCAATGAAATTGAATCGATATGTTTTGTGTTTTTTTTGTGTCGAAATATGCATTCAGTGCGTAACAAAATAGTGAAATAATAACAATTTCGTTCATCAGAACGCCTAATTTAATTTATTTTAATGTTTAAAGTACCTAAAAAGTCGATTCAGTTTCATTTAAAATCATTTACACATTTACACATTGTTTACGTTAAGTCGTACGATTTGTTCAGTTGGTTCATTCATAGCATGTGCACACACAGCCACCGTCTCAGTGTAGTGTACATTTTGTTGTTGTTTTTAGTCTCTCTCTGCACACCATGCGTTATGCACAGACTCCGTCTGAGTGGCGCGTGTATTTTGTTGCTATAATTTCGTCGGCATCGCTTGCTCACACACTTCGTTTCTACGACGCGTATATTTTGTTGCTATAATTTCATAGCTCAGTTGTATGCATGGTATACGAACTCCGTCTCAGT
>NW_022597408.1:0-2803 GCF_009176505.1 Sitodiplosis mosellana | reverse complement strand
AGTTCAGCGTGATCTTTTTTTGTTTCATCAGTCGTGTCAAACTTCTTTTTTTCAAACAATTTTTCCATAAAGTCAGCTAAAGTAAAAGATTCAAAATTTGAACCAATTAAGTCATTATTGATTTGCTTATAATCAATAAATTTATTATAATGTGAAGTATCATAGTTTTTGATAAATTGATCATATTCAAAAATTAGAGCTCTGTGATCAGAGAAGCAAACATCTTTGATATCAATTTTAATATCACTTGCACTCGAGAATTTATCCGAAAAAATCATTGAAATTGATATTGTCTCTTATGAAAATAATAATACCGCCACCACGAGAATTGGCTCTGCAATTACTAATTGTATGATAGTTTTTCAGATTAAAAAATTTTACTTCTCCTTCTTTTAACCAATATTCAGTTATTATGATTATATGTGGTTTATCTTTTAAACCAGCAATAAAAATCTCAAGTTCAATCATTTTTTTCCGAATGGATCTAATATTAAACAAAACAATGATTAATTTTTCATGCGATTTTTTTGTCTTATTTTCATGCGATTGTTGTTACGATTATAATCATTCGCTGATGTTTTTTTGAAGAATTTCCCCCCTTGATTAATTGATTGAAAAGAAGCCCGATTTTCAAGTTGAGGAATTAGTAAGCATCTGTCGTACTTATCAAAATATTCAGAATTTCTTTCATTCACTTTATCATAAAACTTATTACTACTGTATTCAGTCTCTTCGTTAAGTGTAAGAGTATCATGTGTTTTTGTTTTTAAATCTTGACTTGCCCCAATTGTATTTTTTTTAACAACAAGGCATAATAAGACAACCGTTATGTTGTCCGTTTTGTTTTGAATAACTTACAGCCGATTTGTTGTGTGCATATGCTAGGTGAGAATCGATGTTGTGTATCTCTGTCGCACTGGTAACTTTGATTGTGTATTTTGTCTGAGGGTGATCAGTTGGTTCGCATTTTGAATTTCGAGTTGAGTGTTCATTCGTTGTCAATTCGCTCTGGGTTGAATAATCAGCTGATGTTTGAACGTGTGTGTAATCTCTAAATGTTGACAGTTGAATTCTCAGCCCGTTGAATTTCCAAAAAAATCGCTCACGCTTATCGAAAGTTCATTAACGTTGATATGCTCAGGTAAAATCGCTATCAGTCTTGCCTCGGTAATGCCGCGTGTTACTGGATCGAATTTAATTTTATTCGCATGCCATTTGATATTACATATTTCAATGAACAACGCTCAAAAGTGTCATTGAGCTCGCTCTGATTTTCTGCAATCAATTTGCTTGTTTTAATGTTGTAGAGATGGATTTTAATTTTGTCACTCAGCTGTTTGTTGGCAATAGTGGAAAAAAAATTTGGCCGTTGAGCTATCCCATACAAATTGACCTGTTAATAACGGAAAACCGAAACTCCGAATTGTGGAAAAAAATTTCTTGACGAAATTTTTTTCGTCTTTTATTCATCTTTTTTTCATATAAAACTAATTTTTACTTTTTCGCAGGCCCATGTCGTGGACTGCGTAAAAGTATTGCATTTGGCCCAAATTTTAAGATACCCCAAAAATATGATTTCTATCCGTTTTCGAGGCCGTAGAACACGAAAAAATGGGTTTTAGAGCGATGTTTTGTGAGTCTGTTCCACGTCGTACGTTGTACGTTGTACGCAAATTTTTTAATGTAATTTGTTAACACGATAGCTCAACGACCAGTCGAGATCAATGAGATCTGGTGGTGGCAAAAGTTTGAGCTTGTTTAGACTTAGAAACCATTAGATTTTCACCCACTTCAGATATAGCCTAGGATAACCTAGCCTATGGCCAACCTTTGAAAATCCCTGAAAATTCATACTTTTCTATGGAAGATACCTAAAATAGCCCCCCTACATGGTTTTCATCATATCAAACTGCTATTATTTCATCAAAATATTGAGAATTGGAGAGCAAGATTATATCATTTTCCCATGATTTCAGTATCAAATTCGAATTTGTAGGTGAAAATATTGAAAATTTCCGAAATGGTCACACTTTGCGTACAAAATCGGTCATAGCTCACAAACTAACCACCTTATAAAGATTATTGGCAACTATATATCACTTAATTTTTTATGAAGAATCGATTTCCAGTTCAATCGACCGTATCTGAAGTCTCAATGGGGTCAAAAATGCAATTGTTCGCGGTGATATTTTCAACTCGCAATATTTTTTCCACTTGGAATAGAATTTTTGTGCATAAAGCTTGCAAAACGCATACGATTCAGAAATTTCATCTCGCAAACTCCAGTCTTTGTTATAAAATAACAGTGCTATTTGAATAGCATAATATTTATTTCTCTACGGCTTTGGTATCATTTCCACATTTTCATTCCAAATCCCTTGGAAAATACCACTTTTGTATAAAAGTTAAAAGAAACGTTTCGAAAATACGATCAACCTCATCAATGAAGATCTCAAGCATTCCAACAAAAAATCCAAAAAAACATACCATTCAGAAATGTTCGTATTCCAAATTGAACTGCTGAAATTAGTTTTGATCACTGGATATAAATCGCCGGACACACCGGTTGGTGAATTTCAAGAACAGATGGAAGCAGCTATTACATCAGCTCGTTCCCTCGGCAACCAGCAGAACATCGTTATGGGCGACTTTAACCTTGATATCACACAAAAGGGTGAAAGTTTTATCAAGTTCATGCAAGAATTCAGAATGGAAAACAAACTCGGGCCGAACGAACCGACGACGATAAACAACACTCAAATTGACGTCGTTTTCGCTGATTTTGCCAATGTTGTTGCTGGCA
>NW_022597407.1:0-1307 GCF_009176505.1 Sitodiplosis mosellana | reverse complement strand
CACATTGTGATACATCTGACTTTTCCGATGATGAAAACACAATAGATAATGAAAAAAGCGTAGCACAAATGAGCACGGGTGGTAGTGATACAGCTGGTGACATTCCAATTCCAGTGAATAAAAAAATAAAGCGACGTTCATGCCGTGATAGTCTGACAGCTGAGAAGATTAGCACAAGCTATCGCTTGGGCTCAGTTGGCCAAGATACACAATTATGTTTATGGGACATAACAGAGGATTTATTAAGACAATCTTATGATAAAAGGCATCGACAAAGTTCGCTTGAGCCACAGAATGATATAACTCATACGTTGATGGAGATGAAAATTCGGCCTTTGACTGTGACCATTTTGATTTGGACGTTGATGCCGATGTTTATTTTGACCAAAACGTTTTAGTTATTTCGAACGGTGAATCGACGTTGAATGTTGAAAAAAATTCGGGCACTTTGTCTATGTCATTCAGAATATTCCAGTTGATTGTACCACTTGCCTCTGTTTTTTTTTCCATCAATCCGAACTTAATCAGCATTTCCTTTGTTCGTTGTACATCTCGATTGCGCAGGCATTCAACATATACTTTTTTGTGGCAAAATATGCAATTCAATGACCATCTGTTATATTTTAATCCCGAACAATTCTTGGTTTCACAACAATGGGGTTCAGATGACATTTTGTGGTTAAGTTTTTCAAGCAGCAAAACAAAAATCAGTATTTCTCAATTATTTTCGGGTGTTTCACTTGAACTTCAATTTCTTTGGTGAATATTTTATTCAGCTTTCATGTCGTTGCAAATTAAAGTCGAAAATGTTTCCAAAAACCTGAAAAAAACTCGAAAATTTATTAACTTTTGCAGAGCAATGAAAAAACAATGTTGATACTTTGACAGCTGTCAGCTGATCATCAACATCGATCTTATCGACAAATTCGATTAATTTCATGTAACAATTTTCGTTAGGAAAATGGTGACTTTTCAGTAATTGATCAAATTCCTTAATTTCTTTAGCCAATTCAGATATGTTCAAACCCACAATCGTTTCCGGAATGGCAAATGTTAAACATTCGTTAACTAGCAAACCATAGAAATCATTACCAATACGTTCGGCCATTTGTTGAAACATCCATTTTCCATTTGGCAACTGAATATTTATGTTACTTAAAATGTGTAATACTTTTGACAAATAAGTAAACACATGTTTATAATTCGGTCGTAAATTGTTTGATTCACCATAAATGAGGGGCTGAGAGTGAAAGTGACCAAGAAAATGTTGAGAGTAAAAGTGTCCAACCAAATTCTAGTTGGTACCA
>NW_022597406.1:0-1188 GCF_009176505.1 Sitodiplosis mosellana | reverse complement strand
GATTTTTGCCTGTTTCCGACCGTCTACATGGGGAGTTTGTATGAAAACCTCGGAGCGCCGCTGGTATTGCATTGGCTTCTATGGCCTAGAATACAAATCCGGTGAAATTTCGGCTGATCCATGGATTCTCAGGATTTGGCCAGATTTCAGTGCTTCCTTTTTTATGTGCATCTGTAAACACATTCTACCTATGTTTTGTCATGAAAGAAATTGAAGTGCTAGAATCAGGTCGAATCCTGAGAATCCATGGATCAGCCGAAATTCCACCGGATTTGTATTCTACGCCGTCAAACCAGCCAGGTGTTTACACTCCCTTTGGAAGTGACATCATGGTCCGTTTTGCCGATTAACCCAGCCGTTTTCGAGATATTTCCATGTGTACATTTGGCCATAGAAGCCAATGCAATATCAGCGGCGCTCCGAGGTTTTCATACAAACTCCCCATTTCATACAAACTCCCAACACACCAAAGTGTGGTCTAGGCAAAAATATGGAGGTTGGAAAATTTCGATAAATTTTCAAATCTATACCCATATCTTACGACGGGGGTACCCAGGAGGTGGTCTGAGAGAAGCTCCTCCTAGCCACCTTTCCAACACCGGTCTAAGTGCCCCGATTGGTTCAAAAACGAAAAAGTTATGGGAATTGGCATTTTTATGAAAAATCGACCCCCTTAAATTTCACGCCAAAGGCGAATTCTCAAAAATGAGTCCGACAATTTTTACCAAAAACTGGAATTTGTACGAAGAGTCGCATTCTACGATGAAATTGCTGCCAAAAATACGCATCTGCTGGCTTAAAAAGGCTCACGAAAGACCATATCTGCTCAATTTTCGACAAGCAATCGATTAAAAGTGGTAAAAATGCGGTCTGAAGCCATTTCATGGACGAAAAATAGGTCGGATTGAAGTGAATTTTTAAACTTGCTCTATTTTCACTGAAAATGATATTTTTGTTCGGAAAACACGTGAAATGGACCTCTGACGACATTTTGGTCTTAAAAAACTGCTATTTTTTCGTGAAAATAATGGGAGTCCACGAACACTTGAATATCCATTTCGTTGTCATTTTGGTCATAAATCGGCTTTTTGGCATCTCAATGTATGAAATTGAACTTTTGCTCGGGGGATACATAAAATATGCACTTTCCAGAGCTTTGGTGGTTGGAAATTAATATGTTTCAATGAA
>NW_022597405.1:0-4573 GCF_009176505.1 Sitodiplosis mosellana | reverse complement strand
GATTTTTTTAAAGTGTAACATCGGTATGTAGTAAGTGTAACAACATAACGATGTTACACTTTAAAAAAATCTTTTTTGTTGTTACACTTTGAAAAAATTCGATTTTGTTGTTTCATTTCAATAAATTTTTTATTTTTGTTTCACTTATATGTGTTGTGAATAGAAGTTGCGTTTTCATTCTCGGACATTCATTTAATTTCGATAGTCTTCCAATGATGAGTTTGATGATGCTGATGTCAGCGTGTACTTTTAGCTTTATTTCAATGTTCATTATTTTGTTTCAATGTTCATTATTATCATACAGTTAGAGGAAAATTTTAAAATCAAATAAATAAATAAAAAGATACGATGATTTTTTATTGATATACACTGAGAAAACTGAGTTGTTTTTACGTAGCAAAATGTTTGAAAATGTCAAATTCCAACACATGTTGGGTTTTTCGCAACAAATATTTTTTCCATATTGACTCAAGTATTTGTCAAATTAGACACCAACTCCCTTACATCGTGTCTAATGAAAATTGGCGCCTAATTTGAAAATTAGATCTCTTTTTGTTCTCCATTTTTTAATTGATCACATGTTTGGTCAAACGAATGATTCAATAGTAAGCGACTCTAGTGTATACCATTGGTAGTGTAGTGCCAAAGTTTCCACCAAATGAAACGATTCCAACGATCGATGCAATGTCAGTTGGATCGGGAAAACATGCAAGGGTCCTCCTGAATCAAACAGCATCGCGCGCCAGGAGATCAAATTTTTTCAACGATTCCTTCACTTTACAAAAAGTTTTTTTTTCAATGCTTAGGTTTACTATATATACTGTCGAATTTCGATTTTAAATTTAAAATTTCAATTTCACTCACTTTGGGCTTTATTTAAATGTGACTTTATCGGCTTTAAACTAAACTTAATCAACGTTCATTGACTTTTATGTTTCCATAGATCAGTTAACAATAGACATTTTTGTACAAACTTCATTCAAGAAGATGGTTTTAATAATTCTTAAAAATGACCACGCGATCCAAAATCTGCTAAATCGTTCCAACAATTTACTCTGTCTTTATTCTATTCATACCGATAACCGAGCTAACGGTTTGTTTAATTTATAAAAAAAAATTGTTTTGGTGTGGAATACCAGTTTTTTGCGTCATCATCATTCAATCTAAGATAAAGAGGATAAATCCAATGCAAATCTTCGATGGCTAACAGATGGACGATATAATTCTAGTTTGTGTCTACCGTTCAACCGAATACGTGTGTTATGTATTTTACTCTTTGTTGCATTTGTGTTTGATACGTGTGAATGGTGCATAGCAGTTAGACCGGTTTTAACCGGCACTCATTTTTATGCAAAGATGAATCGAAGAGCAGTATCATGATACGGTAGATTATTTTTGCATCTGAACCATGATAATTTCAACAATACAGCATTCACAACGATTCAAAGTGACTCATTTGATGGTCCAACGATAAAAAGTTTTGAACTAATCAAAAAATCAAAAGTCAAATTTAAAATAGATTCAAAATGTGTTTCATTTATTCTTTCTTTCAAAGTTATTTGTTTTATTTTTGAATATTCCGTGATTATGAGTACTATTATTATTGAAACTGAATGAAAATGCATCTTTGAGATTTATTTCAAGAATTTTTTATTTTTTATCGTAAAAGAAACGGAAATTCGAAAATCCATTAAATAAATGAAATGCAGAAAAAGTACGGTAACGAACGAAACAGCACCAACGATGGATGCAATGTCTGTTTTGTCGGAGAACGCTTGCATAGGACCACCAGAATCACCTCGACAACCATCTCTTCCTGCAGAATAAAATGAATATATTTTTGAAAATGAAACCATTTTTATTCATATTAATTTCTGTGGAAACAGATGAATGAAGCGAAATATATATATATATATTGAGCTTACGTTCATAAGCAGGGCCGAAGAAAATATTTATTTAAATAAAAAATATTTGATTAAATATTTTGGCGTTTTTTGAGAAAAAAATATTTATTTAAATAAAATATTTAAGTAAATATTTGGCCGTTTTTGCCTCTCAAAATCAATATTTTGAACAAAAATTCATTGGTCAAGTGATTTTAAATCATATTCTTTTCATACCACAAAGTCGATATGACACGAATATACTCAAATATAAAAGTTGCAGTCAAAACAAGTCAGCGCTATTGTTATTGTTTATGCCGAATTTAATTTGAAATGAATGAGATAAGAAGTACGTGAATTACAGATCGAATTGATTTCCCACTTGTAATATGTATTGAGTATTTTTGTTGTATAAGTTTTGATGTTTCGTTTGAACTCGCAAAATTCAGGATGCAGGCGATGCAAAATCGATAGGAAAGGCTCAAACCGCTATCGCAAAGCCGAAAAATTTGAAACGAGAATTGACTTTTATCAAGAACAACTTTTCTTGCATTGTCACAAACATCACAAATTATTGAAGCTCTTGAAACATTTGAATTTGTTCGCAACAATTTACAACAAATTCGTGGGAAATCGGGATTTCTTGACAAAGCTCGCAACAAGGGGTTTTCAGAAAATGAAAGAAATCTCAGTAATTTTGAGCACAGGAAAGAGCAACAAAAATGATGAATTTGTTGAATCATTAACACCGAACGAATTGAGTGCATTTAAATTAGCGCCAATAATATCTTGTGATGTCGAACGAACATTTTCGCGCCATAGGGCTGTATTGAGCGACAATCGTCGATCATTGTACAAAAATTTGAAAAAAATTGTTGTCGTATTTTGTAACCAGTTGCAATAGTGAAAAAGATATATCAATAAATAATTTATTCCAATAAATTCTTGAAAAAAGTATTGATTTTCATCTTAAATATTTTATATTTATCATAAATATTTTTCCGTTTTTTGAGATTTAGCCTAAATATTTCAGGCCTTTTTCTGAGATATTTAAATAAATATTTCGCCTGTTTAGCGTAAATATTTTCTTCGGCCCTGTTCATAAGATATACTGCCCCAGCCGGTAACAGTAAGGTTATCGTCTGATAACTCATCACCTAAATCCGTTTGAAAATGCGCCGGTCGAATGTTATCTGTGAATTCATCTCGTTCGGCATGTTGAAGATGTGCAATAGCATCCTGAATTGTGATATCAATCGGATTGGCGTCATTTGTAAGCAGAGTCACCTAATTGATAGTAGTAAGAGAGGAATGTAAAAATATTCTTATTAAAGTGAAATTCAAGTTTATAAACTTGTTCCAATGAAAAGTGATCAGAAAAGGGATCTCTTCCACAGTCATAAGTAAATATCCTATTAAGGTCTTTATAATTACTAGCATATGAAAAAATTGTCATTTCATTCCCTGGACTAAAGTTAGAATATTCTCAAAAAATTACCATCAATTGAAATTCTCCAAGATTATTTTGAATCAACCATGCATTCCAGTGTACATCTGCCGGTAGTGGTGAGTATATCTCAAACGCTGAAATAGTATTATAGTAACCACATCACCAATAAAGTCTACATAGTAATGCGTCATTCGATTTGATTTGTGATTCATTCAAAGTAATTACCGGATTCGGCTTCATTGCCTGCGATTAGTTTGGTGTCAGACCCTAGGGGCTTCTATGTCGGTTTGGCATTCGAATTTTTATTCCCAAATTCGCGCTCAGTGCCATGCATTCGCAACGCTGCCATATGATTTCTATGTAAACATTCGCACTCGCATTCGTATAGCAGTCGTATTTCGCTGTTCTCGAACGTTCTCACGAATGCAAGTGCGAATGTTTACATAGAAATCATACGGCAGCGTTGCGAATGCATGCACAAACACGAATGAACGAATGAATTATGTAGTCACAAGTTCGCTGTCATAGCCGCATTCGTCGCATTCGCAAACATTCGAATTTTTGTTCTGTAATGCGAATGCATTCGCAGCATTCGCGAGAGATAAATCCCCTTAGGTCAGACCTATATGACGTTGGTTTTGTTATTGATTGGCCTGGCGTCATGCTATCAATTGGTAGCGAATCATTTTTATTACTAATAGTTCAAACTAACATACAGACAGAACACTGTCTGTGGAATTGTGTTCAAGGGACAAATACGGTATTTGAAACGCCATTTCAATGCATTGAGCCATGCAAAATGTGACTAAATTCAAAATGAAAACTAAATCCGTTAATCTCTTATACAGAATTTAAGTGCTTACATGAAAATGATGACAGTAATGGGGACAAAGTTGGTATTTGCTTGCGGGTACGTTGTATTTCGGTTTGGTGATGATATTTTTAAAGCGCCCTGCCAACAAACAATATCAAGATAACTGATACGAAAACAGATTGATGAAATTTCACTCTATAAACCGGAAAATTACAATAAATGAACACGAACAGCCAACAATGTTATCGTATCCCAAGCTTTTTTCTATTGATTCAAAACGAGTAGTATTTTTATGAGAACCTTTGTTGCCACCACTTAATATGCTTGAGCTTTCCACTGAAAATGGTTGGAAAAATTCATTAAGAGAAATTTTTTACGTCATAAAGTACATTTGGCCGCCGGCGGCCAAGAGTGATTTTCGTCGGC
>NW_022597404.1:0-2026 GCF_009176505.1 Sitodiplosis mosellana | reverse complement strand
GATTTCAAACTGAGGTGAATTCGAGAGAGTGATTGTCAAATATGAGAAAACACAGCGTCGCGTTTAATGAACCATTTGTTGAAAAATTGAAATTTTTGGCGAACGGACGGGAAAAACGTGTTTTTAGTTTCATTGAAATTTTCGGACAAATTTCGGGCAAAAAATTGTCCGTCCGTCCGAAAACGTGTCCGAACATTCGGACTGTCCGAATGTTCGGACAAAAAAGCGTGTCCGAAATGTTTCGTACAAAACCTGTCCGTGTCCGTTGTCCGTTTGTCCGAAATAAAATAATTCGGACATTGTCCGTCCGTCCGAACTTTCGGACGGACAAAATTTGTCCGTCGAAAATTTTCATTTTTTTCAGACGGACGGACGGACAACTTCTTGTCCGTTGACAGCTTTAATTTCGATGACGTATAGTCGGTAGTCACCAATCACATTATGGACGAGTGATATTTGGGCTATTTTTCTTCGTTCCTCCAGCGTAATCATTTGTAATTCAGCAGTCGGCATTCATACGGTGGTTTCCTGAATCTTTGTGGCCATTTCATTTTGCGTAGTGCAAACAATAAAAATTGCTTCTGGATCGATTCAATTCGTGCAATCTTTTCAGCGGTGTATGGATTCCAAATTTGGGAAGCATATTCCACAATCGGCAATACAAATGTGGAAAACAATTTCTTTATGGTCCATGGATCATCAAATTCATATCCAAACCGTTTAATCCATGCTAGACGTGATTTCGCTTTGGCTGTAATGTACTCAATATGTGCGTTAAAATTCAATTTATGGTCAAGTATTACTCCTAGATCCTTTATCACGTGGACACGATCGATTTTTTCGTTGCCAATGGAATATTCGAAGTTAAATTATAAGATCCCACGATGAAAAGACGCAAATTTGGTCTTGGATACATTCAACTTTAGTTGATTTCTTTTGAAGTATTCTACAAGCCTATTTAGGTCAGCTTGTAATTCCAGACAATCATCGTAATGTTTAATGTTTCCACAGGCAAGTGTCATCAGCGAATGACTGAAGAATTGAGTTGCTATCGTGTTTTGGCAAATCAATGATGAACAGTAGAAACAATGTAGCACCAATCGGGTATCCTTGTCCGGTTCCCGATGTAACATCAATGGGGCTCGACATGTGATTATTCAGTTTGACAATCTGTTGGCGACCATGCAAATACGATTTGATCCACTTGAGCAATTGTTGATTCAATCCCATAATATTCAATTTGCGGATTAGTAAATCGACATTGACCGAATCGAAGGCCTTTGCAATATCCAAGTAAATTGCATCAGTCATCAATGATATGTTTCATGTGATAATTAAGGTGTTTAGCAACTATTGAATCAAGCAACTTTGGTATTACACACTGCAGGGCTACGCCACGATAGTTCCCAACTTTTTTCCTGACACCGCTATTGTGAACTGGTCTTACAAATGATTTTCTCCAAATCTGAGGGACAATACCAGTTTCCAACGATTGCTTTAGCATGTGTGTGATAGGTTTTAGTAGTGCTGGCATACACTTTTTGATGAGAATATTTGGTATTCCGTCAGGTCCTGACACCATGTTGCTTGGGAGATCATTGATCACGTTCATAATTAAATCTTCAGTGATGTCAATCATAGGAAAATTAGTACAAAGATCTCTTAATGTTGGTTCATCTTGTAGTGGGTCGGCTGTGCATTTGACTGACGCGACTGTATTATCGTAATTCCTTATGTGTTTTACCGTTATTTCATTTTACCGTTTTGTTCACATGCTCACTTAAATCGATTACGCAGTAGAACAATATGTTTGTGCAGTAGGCTAAGCACACATATTATGTTAATGCAGTTGAGCTTAAAATAATGTAAACAAACAAGCGAGTTTCCTCGCGAGTATGTTATATACGGAACAGGCTACAAGCATAACAGCCAAATGCACATGCGCTCCCCGCTACATGTTTCTATCACAGCCGGCGACAGCAGGCGCGAGTGACGAAAGCACCTCTGTGCTGAAAGTCGAACTCGC
>NW_022597403.1:0-3391 GCF_009176505.1 Sitodiplosis mosellana | reverse complement strand
AAACGCTATTTTGATAATTTGGTTAGCATTGATGGAATCAATATTTCTGTGGCAAAGAAAAATGAGAAAATCACAGCGACGGAGCAAGGTGATATTTCAATCAAAACATTGTTTAATGGTGATTCCAAGACGAAGAGAATACCGAATGTGCTGTATGTTCGAGATTTGAATTGCAACCTTTTATCAATTCGGAAGCTAGCGAAAAGAGGATACAAAATTGTGTTCGAGGGCGATTACGCTTACGCCTCGAAAAATGGAAAGACACAATTTGTGGCGCATGCAAACGGAAATCTCTATGAAGTGACGTTTCACGTGGATCGTGACGTATTTGCTGGGGTAGCAGGTGAGGACAACTTGAAAAGTTTTTCTCAGGATTTATGGCATTTTCGATTAGGCCATTTGAACGTGTTCGACATGAAGAAGTTAATCAATCATGGAATGGTTGAGGGCATCGGGCGACTCGATGTAAATACAGACAACAAGCTCTGTGAATCGTGTGTTTTGGGAAAACAGACGCGATTACCGTTTGACAAACGAGGAAATAATCGATCGACACGTGTGTTAGAATTGATCCATACGGATGTATGTGGACCCATTTCAAAAAAAGCCTACGATGGATCTTTGTGCTTCGTATCATTCACAGATGATTTTACGAGAGCGAGCATGATCTATTGCATGAAGCAGAAAAGTGAAGTGTTCAGCAAATTCAACGAGTATGTTGAGATGGCAGAAGCGATGCACAACTGTAAAATCTCGAAAGTTCGTGCGGATAACGGCGGTGAGTACATCTCGAATGAAATGAAAGCCTATTGCAAGTCGAAAGGGATTCAGATTTTGTACACGGTTCCGTACAATCCTGAAATGAATGGTGTAGCTGAGCGCTTAAACCGAAATCTTCAAGAGAAAGCACTCGCTATGTTACTTTCTAGCGGTTTGGATCGTAGATTTTGGAATGAGGCTATTTACACAGCGAATTACATCAAGAATCGCTGTCCAACGAGCGCGTTTGGTAAACAATTCATTCAAAAGACACCAGCAGAGCTCTGGTATGGCAAAAGGCCGGATATTTCAAACATTCGAATTTTTGGTTCGATTTGTTACAACCATATTCCATCGGAAAAACGGAAGAAGTTGGAACCAAAAGCATCAAAATGCGTTTTGATGGGGTACGCATCGAATAATTCATATCGGCTTTGGGTCATTGAAAAGGAAAAGCTGATAATTGGCCGAAATGTGACATTCAACGAGAGGTCAATTTTGGATCGAGTAAAACTCAACGGAAATTCGAATTCAGAGGCGGTCATCGAATTCGATAATGATTGCAATGAACACAATTCATCGATTGAAGCGAAAAGTGACTTGCAAATGTCACACGAAGGAGCATCATCGGACCACAGCACTAATTTGGACAGTGCTGGTGACTACAAAGATGATAACCACAGTACTAATTCGGATGGTACTGGCGACTTCAGAGATACTATCCACAACACCAATGCGGATGGTGTTGGTAACGACAAAGGCCACGGTGCTAAAAGGGGTTGCACCGGTAACTGCAAAGATAAAATCCACAGTGTTGACAAGGATAACATTGGTAACAACAATGCATTGAATCGACGGAGTCAACGAGAACGCAAACAGCCAAATCGTTTGGGATACTTAGCCGATTCGTTGAGCACTGATGTGAATTTTGCATTATCTGCGCAGGAGTACGTTGAAAATGAGCCAAGATCGATTGAAGAAGCAAGAAAACGTAACGATTGGCATGAATGGAAACAAGCCATCGACAGTGAGTACGATTCATTATTCAAAAACAACACTTGGGTGTTATGTGATTTGCCGGAAAGTCGTAAAGCAATATCGAGCAAATGGGTTTTCAAACTCAAACGTAAGGCAAACGGGGAGATTGACAAGTACAAAGCCAGACTTGTGGCAAGAGGCTGCGGACAAAAAAAGGGATTCGATTATACGGAAACGTATGCCCCTGTTGCGAAATTGTCTACGCTTCGAATTTTGCTAGCAATAGCAGTGCAATTCAAAATGCACATTCACCAAATGGATGTAAAAGCAGCATTTCTCAATGGCGATTTAAACGAAGACATTTATATGTTGCAACCGAGTGGTTTTGCCAAGGGATCGAGGGTCTGCAAATTGAACAAATCGATCTATGGACTCAAACAGGCATCGAGAATGTGGAATGAGAAGTTTAACAAATTCATTCTACGCATCGGTTTCAAACGCTGTGCATCGGATAGCTGTTTGTACACAAAGATTGAAAATGACATTCGCTGTTACATACTTTTGTATGTGGACGATGTGCTAATCATTTGCGACAGTCTGGAAATGACTAAAGAGATTAAACGTCAATTAGCAGCTGAATTTGAAATGACTGATGTCGGAGAAGCGGATACATTCTTGGGAATGCACATCAAATACGATCGAGAAAATGGAATCATCAAATTGAGTCAGCAGCAGTATTTGAAAAACGTTCTGCGAAAATTTGGCATGGCAGATTGTAAGTCAACGGCGACACCGATTGAAAAGGGCTTGCAATTGATCGCAGGAGATGAAATGGGCGATTCGGAATTGCCGTATCGTGAATTAATTGGTTGTCTCACGTATGCAACATTGACAACTAGACCGGATTTGTGTGCAGCGACAAATTACTTCAGTCGATTCCAAAATTGTTACACACACGAACATTTCACACATGCGAAACGGATTCTACGCTACGTTCATGGCACTACCGATTTGAAATTGGAATATCGCAGATGTGAAACAGCCGAAGTATTGGTCGGATATGCTGATTCAGATTGGGCTGGTGATACAAATGACAGCAAGTCTACGTCGGGATTTGTTTTCAAGTTGTTTGGAAACACAGTGACTTGGTCAACGCACAAGCAAGTGGTTGTAAGCCAATCATCCACTGAAGCTGAGTATGCGGCAGTTGTCGAAGCAATGAATGAAGCTGAATGGATCAAAGAATTGCTTCGTGAATTGGATATCGAACCAAATGAGCCGACGATTATCAACGAAGACAATCAATCGTGCATCAAAGTAGCGGAAAAGCCAAAGAATCACAAGCGAATGAAACACGTTGCAGTGAAGTATCATGTCGTTCGTGATACAATTGAAAAAGGGCTTGTTGAATTGAAATACATCCCTACGGGCGAACAAGCAGCAGATATTATGACCAAAGGTCTTGGGCGAATTCAATTCGAGAAACTACGATCATATTTGAATTTAGTTTAATTTAGTTTTTCGATTTTGATCTCAAAATATCTTTATGAATTTTTATTTTGTTTGGTTTTGCTCAAGAATAATTAACGTAACGTAACGTAAAGTTTTTATTACATTCTTATGAAATTAAGAGGCGGTGTCAGTTTGTATAATT
>NW_022597402.1:0-23740 GCF_009176505.1 Sitodiplosis mosellana | reverse complement strand
CCAATACCTTGCCTTTTATGGTATTGGCAGCGATGTGTCTGAACACATAAAGTAAAGTAAATCGAATTCTGTGCAAACCAATTCCGCCGAACATCACGATAGACTCTTCTGAGCCGCAGTTATTGGAACTGTCGGAGTATTTAATGAAAAGGTAAAATTTGTCAGGTAAACCAGATTTTCAGTTCAGAGTATCCAAGCTTCAGGGAAACTGGCTCTTAGAAATGCGAGTCAACGCGTTCTGATGAGGCCTTCAAGGCCGAAACTCGTCGGTGTCCTTTGGGCACTATGCTTCTGCTTTTTGGACTTAACGTCCTTTGATGGTTAGGTGATTCTCTTGTTTTTTCTCCCGACTCATGGATGAGTCTGTCTGGACGAACGGAAGATTGTCAGTTTTGAAAGACATTCTTCGTCTTTGGGTTGGGGTACTCTTGTCCATCACTGTTTTCAGTGATGTTGTTGTCTCTCTCTTTATTTTTCCACCCTCGTTTCTTGGCCTTTTTCTAAATTGTTAGGTTATACCATTCACAACAACAGCGGTGGAATAATGTTGTGATGCCAACGGACCCTTGAGTCTGTAATAGGCTACGTAATGCCGTTGGCATTATGAATAGACCTTTACGATCGGTAGTAGCTGTGTGTCGTTCACAGAGTGAACGACACCACCGACATACGTCAAAAGTTCCGTATTGTATATACATAGTAGCATTAAGAGACATTATATTGACAGACAACGCATCGTATAGTTCAGCTAATAAAGTGATCCATAGCAATATTATTCCGACGTTTATTATTATTCCTACATATTCAGCCTATTATATCTCTGCGAACAGGATTACGCCAAATTATTCAGTTTTATTTGCAATTGTATTCAGTTATTTTGTTGCCAAACAATCGTTCTTGTGGGAAGTGAGAAGACGTGATACGCATTGGAGTACAACATCGCCAACTGAGATTGTAGGAACAGTAACGCAAATTGGTTCAGTACTTCAACCATCGTATTCAGTTTTGCATCAGAATCCAATTATCGCATCATCGTTTCGACCGATATTATTCCTGCTTCGTTCCGTATCGCATGGGATTGCAAGGGTTTCAGTGGCCTAACCTCAAATCGAAAATTGCATTGCATTGCCATATACCAAATGTTCAGAAAACGTGCACATCGACTGCAGCGATTGTGTGCCATTGCGAAGTTCAGCAATATTATTTCGTGTGTCGGTCATTCCGGGAAGTTCAGCGGAAACCAACATTGTTCAGAAATCTTCCGATGAAAGCCGTTATTGCGATTCAGAGTTCAACGACTGTGACGAGTCAAAGCATTCCGAATTCTCCAGTTTAAAACAAATTGCCGTTATGAGTTCAGCCGAATCATCGACGATTGCAACAAGTTCAGACGAAAGCAAAAAAACATTCCGATTGTAACCAACGAAATTGCTCAGCCTCCTTCCGACACGATTGAGTGGAGCGACTAGTAATTGATTTAAATTCAGGAATTAAGAAATTTTGTTCATTTTCAGTTCATGTTCATTAGATAAGATAAATTAGGCCATTGATTTTCAATTTTTTTTCTCTTAAGACGACGCACACAATTTTAGATTTTCCGTTCGGTTAAATTCATTTCAAGTTACATTTGGAATTTTGATTTTTAGATTGTCATTCAGTTTATTTATAAAAGTTTATTTAAAATTGGAAATGTTGTCGTTATTACTTTAAGTCTAATGGAACTCAGTCATTATAAGTTTGAATCGAATATTAAATTATTGGTAAGATCAAATCTTCATTGATTCGCACAATTGATTGGGACCAAAGTGTAAAAGTGTTGTATCGTTTCATCGAATAGTTTCCGAATCCTAGTCAGTGCTTATTAAGTTATATTTCCGATTCCATTCAGTCATTCCGAAAGTGAGACCCTCGATAAGAATATTTCGCACTGTGTTAAGGTTTGTTTTAAATTGATTCGGAAAACAGTAATTCAGACAATTTATTCCTTCAGTTAATCGAATTTATATTAACTTTGTTTTCAGAAACTTGAGTGAATTTTGAGTTGAGTCAGATTCAATTCTAATTCCGAAATTTTTTACGCACATAATTCAGAAATGTTACCTTTGGTTAAGAAATGTTATTTTTTTTAGTTAAGAAAATTTCGTATTGCATTCGGATTTATTTTATTGATTCGGACATACTTTAGGTTAAGCAAATTTTAAATTGACTTTGTTTTCAGAAATTTTGTTGAATGAATTTTGGAGTAAGTCAGATTCAATTTTAATTCCGAAAGATATTTTTTTTACATTGAATTGTCGCTCATAATTCAGTTATTTAAATAGCACAACTGATCGGGACGATCAGGTTTAAAAGGTTCCGATGTTAGGAGGACCAAAGAGTTCAAAGTGTTATTAATATGTCTTATATTGAAAAACATTGTGATTAAGATTGCGAATATTGTTAATTGAAATAAGTTACATTCCGACATCTCCGATTTATTTCATTCCGAATTGATACAAAATGCAATATTGTAATTGTTAAAGAATTAAGTCAATTAATTTCCATTGTTACTTAGATTCTGACCTATTTATTGAACATTTTAATAGTGATAAGAATTCCTTTTAAAGTTAATTGAATCATTGTGATCGGGACGATCAATTGAAAAAAGGGGTCGAGCTGTAATAGGCTACGTAATGCCGTTGGCATTATGAATAGACCTTTACGATCGGTAGTAGCTGTGTGTCGTTCACAGAGTGAACGACACCACCGACATACGTCAAAAGTTCCGTATTGTATATACATAGTAGCATTAAGAGACATTATATTGACAGACAACGCATCGTATAGTTCAGCTAATAAAGTGATCCATAGCAATATTATTCCGACGTTTATTATTATTCCTACCTATTCAGCCTATTATAAGTCACTGAAGGGCTTACATTCTCACTGAGATAGAAATGTCCTCGCTCTGGTCCACCTTCTGGAGTTATTGATCTGGCTTGGTGAACCAGTGAAGTTAATGTAAGGCTCTGTGACCCTGCGCAGGCACATTTTCTGATCTGATCTGTTCTGAGATTGCTAAGATATCCGGGTTTGGATATGTTTATAAGCCGGGCAAGCACATGTTACTGGCCGACTGTTTGTCTCGTGCACAATTGTACACAAGTGATGGGGAAACAGAATTGAGTGGAGTCATTCATGCCGTCACGAAATCTGTTTGTGTGTCGAAGGATAATTCTATGGGTGAGATTGAGAGTGGAGTATGTTTTTTCTTCGATTTATATTTTTGAAAAGGCGAGTATGTTTTCTGATGATTCTGTTGGCGTTAAAGTAGAGTATGTTGTAGTACCGTCTAGCCTCCGCGGTCTTCATGGTTTTCGCGCAACTGATAAAAGATAACAACATGGTGTCTTCGGCAAAGTTGTAGTACTCGAGGTCTTCTATAACTAAGCTGAAGACAATTATCTCTTATCTCTTATCAGTTGCGCGCAAATCGCGCACATAAAAAGCAAATTTTATATAGAACTTTTTTTTCTTATCATTTTTCGCGCTTTTCGCGGAACTGACACCAAGTTGTTATCTCTTATCAGTTCCGCGGAAACAGTGAAAAACCGCGAGGACCCGCTAAAAACGAACATACTCGCTTTTAACCATTTTTAAGTCGACAGAAACTTGCTCTTCTCTTTCGTAACAAAGTCAATGCAACATACACTACTCTCAATCTCACCCATAGAATTATGATTATTATAAGCAAATATTAGAATCGGACGAAGACCTCATACACGTATGTGACTATGTGAGAAACGGCTGGCCAGATTACCGATCATTGAATGATTCTGGCCTGGTTTTTCACAAATTGAAATCTGAATTGCATTTCAAAAATGGACTGTTATTCCGAAATCACAGACTGGTAATTCCAGCAGAATTGCAGAGCAAAATGGCAAAGTGGTTACATGAACCACATCTGGGAATTTAAAAAACACTTGCGCACAGAGAAAACTGAATTGGTGAACCCTGCCAGTTCTATTGGTGAAATGCAAAAGTACCAATAGATTACATTATTGGACCCTGGCGGTCTATTGGTGAAATATCATTTCACCAATGAAATTTTTCATTTGTATTGGTAAATTCAATACAATAGGCAATGTTAGTAAATTTGTCACTTGTACTGAAATTACCAATACAAATGAAATATTCTATTGGTGAAATGACATATCACCAATAGAACTTATTTGCTTTAAAAATGTTGTTTTGTATGTGCGAGAGCAAGAATGTTGTATTTCTGGCCCGGAATGAACACACAAATTGAAGAAATGATTGCGTCATGAGATATTTGTGAAAAGTTCAAACGGAATAATCAAAAAGAGTCATTAATGCAGGAAATCAATCCAAAATATCCATATCACATTGCATCGGTGGACTTATTTGAATATTCCGGTCGTGACTACATTTCAATCTTTGATGCGTATTCAAACTATTTAGTGGCAACCAAAGTAAATAATAAGACCTCTGCAGTGCGCAGAGTCTGCACATATTATTGATATCTTTTGTTCCATATTCAATAAAATTGGTTACCCATCGATAATTAAAAGTGATAATTTTCCATTCAACTCAGCAGAGTTTGAAAAGTTTTCACGGAACTTCAACGTTCAATTTAAATATTCAAGTCCCAGATATCCGCAAAGTAATGGTTTGGCCGAGAAGGGAGTGGCAATTGCAAAAAATATTCTGAAGCGTTGCTATGAGGCAAATGAGGTGAACCAATATCAATACAGAATATTGGAATATAATACCACACCGGTGGCAAGCATGCAACTTACTCCATCGGAATTATTTTTCAGCAGATTGGTCAAAACAAAGTTGCCCGTACAAACAGAACAACTGCTTGTCAGAAACAACATGGATGAGGGTGTTATTCAGAAAAAATTTCAAATTAAAAAATAAAGGCAAAAATACTACTATGATCGAAACGTAAAGTCGTTGCCATCATTAAACTTGGGAGACTTGGTGATTTTCAAGAAGAATGGAAAGGAATGGCATTACGGAAAGATAGTCGGAATAGTAAATGAACGCTCATATATTATTAAGGATTCGTTTGAAAATCATTTTAGACGTAATCGTAGATTCATAGCAAAAACTAAAAATGAAGATTTTAATGCTAGTGATTTGTTGTTCGAGGAAAATGTAAAATCGGGACAATCAAATAATTTGCCAGAGATTCAAATTGTGGATCCGGCACAAGAAATAGTTAATAACGATAATGCTAATGATAATCGAATAATTGACATTCCCGCGAATGATGTGAGTGCAGTTGAATTGGATCTTTCAGTAAATTTGGAAAACAACTCCTCATCGGAGTATGACACTGCTGAAGGTGAAAATTCAGAAGCAAACATGGGAAGTCTAGGGGCTTCACGCAAAATTTTCAACCATTGAATTTGTGTAGTGATAAATAAATAGTAATAAGTTTTAACGATTGTTATGAATTTGAAACGATACAAATAAATTTTGGTGAATTCTAGTGAATTTGTCGATAAATTAGATTTCACAGTCTTGCCAACTTAGCTGTCAAACTAAGTGTCGAACCTAGTGTTTAGCAATGAAAAGGGTCGGTAATACAAATTCTTGTAATTTTTTCTACTCACATAAATTCACCAAAATTCACCAAAATTCACCAAAATTCACCAAAATTCACCAAACTCCTCAATATTCATTCAATTCAAATGTGAGAGTTTTCGTGAATTCATGTGAGTTTCAGCGTGCAAGAATGGATTTTACCGGATTATACGTCAATAGAATAAATACTTGTTGTTTTTGAATCATTTTTTGAGTGCGTGAAGCCCCTAGTGGGAAGTGATAACGAAGTGGTTGTTCAACCTGATATTCCAGCTCCTGATGTACGGGCAGGGTATAGAACGCGTAGTGATCGTACTGTGAGACCCCCACAAAGATATGGCTGGTAAATATTGTAACAGTCATAGGTGGTAGCCTAGTCCAAATTATTATTGTTTATAATTTTAACTTAAAAGAAAAAAGAGTGTAATATGACAATGTAAATGAACCTTAAGTATCGATTGTGACAATTCTACTATACGTATAGACTTGTAAATGATACTTGACAGCTGAAGTTGGTTGAGCCTCAACTAGCATTTTATTACACACGTACAACACTTATTGAATAAACTCATTAATATTAAGTCTCTTAAATAATGGTGTTTTATTATTCTACAATAATTATTACATGATCCCGATGCCGTCAATAGTACCAGAGACGACGACGATGATTACGAAGACGTCGACGATGATGATGTCGATGTTGATATGGACACCAAACCAAGCGTCAAGAACAACAAACGTAATGGTGGCCGCAAATCCAACGCTGGATCTAAAGGCGGTTCTGGAACTTCTGGCACCACCGCAAAAAAGAACAAAAAATAAACAGTGTGCAGCACAAAAACAACAGCAACTACAAAAAATCATGTAAAAATTTGCGAAAGAAATCAGTAAATGTAAAAATCAGATACTTTTCGTTTCACTCAAAAGATGGTGCTACTGCATGTAATACAGTGATGATTATCAAAAACTATTACAAAATATTACGTAGTATTTGTTCATTCATTCACGTAATTATGCTGCAAGTACGTGTGACATCATTTGATTTTTGTTCTAAAGACGAGTTTTGTGTTTGTACTAAATAATGAAAACAAATCCGCTTGACATGAACTCAAAAAATGTACCTAACCTAATGTAAGAACTTTTTAGTTTGCGTTGAAATACATGAAAATATTACAATAATTCAACGCAACCAATTCGTTTCCGTGTCAATTCGAGCTAGAGACGAACACGGAATGAATAACAACGCACGAAGTGCGCACTTTATTTATAATTTTTGACATAAGAGCAGCTACGCTTCGACCGTCATGTGTTGTAGTTTCCATTCTCATTGATTGGTTAAATTTTCAACATTTTACAATTAAAACTAATGTTTTGTTTTGATTGAAAACTATTTGGGAAAATGAAGAACCGAATCGTTGGAAATGTCGTCGAAAAGTGATACCAAAAGGGACATTTTTTTCGCGCATTCAGTGTTCGATGCGCTTCCAGATATTTTTTCCTTGTGGCTTAACAATTGTTACTCATTTGACACTCAAAAACAGAATGATGCTCACACAGCGGTACACGTCTGCTTTATATATGTTTTGCAGTATAGCACACTCGACGAAATGGGTGGGGATTGCAATATCGAATCGCTTACGTCATTCATTCACTGAAACGCTATATAAGAGCGCACAGCATTTGTGCAAGCATTTAGTTCGTGTTCGTCAGTCAAACGATTAACATTAGCTGTGGAGCAATATGCCTTTTTATTGCTGCCAAAGTCGATTCAAAATGAAGAAAATGAAATGCGTCGATTTGTTTTTGGTATATTTATTCAAATGTTGTTCTTTTGAATGCTTGTGGTGATTTGATATGTGAATGTTCCTTCGATTGTGTGTTTGAGTGTGGAAGCGTGAAATTTTGCGTGATGGAATCGAGAGAAAGGTATTGAAACAGGCGAATGTTTGTCAAACATGAAGTTTTAATCGGCCAACGAGAACTTCTCGACGCAATAATTCAACTTGAATTTACGTGCGATTCAACTTACGTTTAGACAAACACTCAAATCAGCCGTCTAAACTTTAGAGCTAGCCAATTCGAGTTTCGCGATGTTTCACTTTTATTTCATTCAAAAAACCTACTAAATTAGCTGTCTAACTGTAGCGCTGGCCAATTCAGAGAGATTTCTTAAACAAAAGGTGCACAACTTGTGCTGATAACTATGGAAACTTTCCGTGTATCGAGTATCAATGCGAACTCAGATTAAATTGCGCACAACTTGTACTGCCAATTCAATAAGGAACTGTCCTGTGCTGAGACTCACGAAGAACTGATTTCATTTTGATTCTCTCTCTGAATTGTCACTGTATCACAACGCTTACCCTTGTATTGGTATTTTGCCCGAATGTTACTCACACAAACACACAACGAAATGTCAGTCAAGTCGCAGAACGCATTTGAAACGAAAGCAAATGTGAGTGCGTTCAGCGTTCGGTGATTTGACCGAACAATGCATGAGCAAACTAAATGAGCAAATTGGAAGAAATTAATGAAACAAATATGAAATTAAAATTAACAAAAAAAAACTTAAAACTAATGCAAAAGTCCACGACATTAGCAATGGCTCCAAAAATCAGCAAAGAAATACGACAAGGCCCAAAAGAACATTTCACCAATGCCGTCACCAGCTCGTAAAAATCGTTGCTTTTGATTGGGAATTCATAAAAAAATCGGATCTTTTCAGAGCCACCACAAGAAGTTATAAAGTATTGAAAAAATCAATCATTTTATTTGATTGTTCAATCGTCGTACGTACGTAATGTGTCACATTTCTGGAAGCAGCATTTTATTATCATTATGGATTGAAAACAAATACATTTCCACTAATACAGATTGGTTTTTGAACGAAATGATAAGAATTTATATATGATCAATGATTTTTTATGAGTTCTTTATAAGTAGTTTCGGAAGCTCTGGAAAGAGCTGTGCTGGAATTCTACTACACTCTTGCCGAATCCGAATCCGAATCGGAACCTTGTCACAAAACACAATTAAATCCATTCTTTTTGAATTATCTTCCCAACTTGAAGCGATAGGTTCTTTTTAATATTAGCCGTATATTTTGGGTTGCGAAAAATCTCGAACATTGAGGAATTTTTATGATTATGAATCAATTTTGCTTTTGTTTACTTGATTTGGTCGATTTTGCTTTTAGTATTGACAATCGAACTGTACTAAAATATACAATGTGGCGGACACCGGTTTTCATACTCAATTCATGACGACGTACTTAAGCAACAAATGCAATGTTAATGAATGAACAAACATAATGCATTATTTTAAACTTATTCATTATGACTGTATTGAATACAGTAAAATCAAATAATTGCTTTGCATAATTTTTTAAATGAAATTTGTTCTGAAGTTGAAAAAATTTGTCTATTTTGATAAGTTGTGTTCAGTGTCGGCGAGACTGTGTCGCCATCGATTGAAAATGACTAATAATATTTGACGGCGTACTTTAAAGTGGAAATGTCAGCCAACATCGAAATTCTCCAGGTTCTTTACTTTTTCATTTGTAATCGCTGTATTTTTCCAACACTATACATGCATTGATACAAAAAATCGCAAAATCAACTACGAAAAAATTCATGACTGTCTTTTTGTATACACGACAATTTTACAGTTTTGCAGCTTTAGCACTTTTGAACACCGATCAACAACTTTTCTGTAAATGTAAGTATTGGAATCGGTCCTTGCAATCATGAATTCATTCTGTATCAAATTGTCGAAGTGACAGCAAGGAATATTTGTTCAAATTTCTTCAAGAACTAAAATCACAAAGTTGTTCTCATTGACTAAAAACGAAAGTAAAATTCAGAATCAAGTGTTGATAACAATGTATCAATTAATTTGTGCATCTGAATTACTTCGTGAGTTGTATCACGATTCTTCGAGAATTACACGTGCTGTAAACTTAAAAATTCCCATCCAGCATATACAACAGTGAGCACAACTACCATTTGGTTTGACGTTTTGCTATTAAGTTAGTTTGAGTAACTTAAAAGTATGTTTAGTAACAGTAAAGCCGCTGAGCTTCACGTCAAGTCTACTGTTGAGTAGAATTACCTCTCATATTGAACCAAGTAGTTAGTACCATAATGATTTCTACAAAACTCAATAGATGTCGTTAGGGTCTTGCATGGGCCCTACGAAAATTCCATCCGAACTGCGAGCATACACCAACAATCTCTACGCATTGCAACACACACCCGAACAGCTTCTCACAAACGAGAGACAATGGATTACTAAGCATCAATGGACACCGAGGCGATATCGTGTTCAAATGGATTACTAAGACGAAGATTGATCCTATTGACAATGCAAAATACCGACGCTCGTTGGCTATGTGTTTCGAGGCATATCTACGTCGACAACTGATAATGCTGTACAATTTGTTAACCAACACTAGACGCGAACTCAAAGGTGTGCTGCTGCCATTGCCAGTTTTGTATCCATGTTCTAATAATCCAGACGACATACGAAAGATACCAGTCAAAATAAAGTCGTTGCCGCTATTTGATTTTGGTCCTAGCCAAAACATAAATAAACTTCCCCCTATTGGTTGTTAAAGAATAAATTCCCATTATCAGCCAAAATAATTGTTCTCAACGGTAATAACAGTAGGGAAGAAATTTTGATTGAATTAGAGAGAAAATTGTTGGAGTGGGAGAAATAGATAAAAAAATCCAAGAAACCTTTGTCTAAACAATTGTCACTGAAAATAGTATTTAGGCTGAGTCCAAATGCTCGGCTATAAAATTTATAGCCGGCTAGAAAAATTCAAATCCGTCTTTCGGCGTATGTAGGTGGTTTTTTTTTATGTCAGGTTATTCAATTCTAGGCTATTGCAAGCCACTGGACCCAAATCCACCAATAGTTTGAGGCATTTGTCGCTTTAATGACAATTTTCATTTTCGTTTTTTTCGCATTTTTTGGGGAATTTTTAGTCGGATGAAATGGATTAGGACAAATAATGACGATTTGCATCAAAAACCGCAATAAATTCATCGATATTTTTGATATTTTTGAGTTTTTTTTTGGAAAAAATTGATTTTTTTTGAAATTGTTTTTTTTGGACTTTTTTTTAAAAAAAATTTGGAAAATTTCATTCGAATGGAATATATTAGGGCATAAAAAGAGGTTTTACATCAAAATTTTTCAATTTGTTCGATTTTTTGTAATTTTTTTGCGAAAATTTTGAAGTCCTATAATTTCTCAACTACTCAAAATAGAGCAATAGTGTCTGAAGCAACTTTTTAATACTCCTCAAGACCTTTGCATACCATGTTCTAAAAGTGCTAAAAGAGTTCTAAAAATGTACTCAAAAGTACTAAATTTTGCAAACCCTTTGTATGGCTGTGGTCGACTCTGAGCGATGGATTTACTGTACGAAATCATGTAAAACGTACAGTATTGGACCGTGATATACCCTACTGAGCGTTACCTAGCTGTTATATTAATATTTGAATACAAAAGAATTCCCATATTTCCTAAGAATTTCACATTCCGTTGAATGTTGTTTTATTCATTTGGCACATGTGCCGGACAAGTACCAAGCAAACTGAAATATATTTACCCCGCGATTTCAGAGCCAACAGGTATAGCCAGAACTGCCTTTTGTCTTCAAGACTATGAAAAATTGGAAAAAAATCAAATAATTACCAATTTGTTTTGAAATCTTACATCTGGATATAAAAAAATTCCATTTATATCATATCTATGATGGTTTCATGCAATTTATACTTGCATGAAAATGTGCGGCAGTCAATATTTGATGGACGCTAGCAGCATCAAAATCGTTTTTTTGGGTTAAATATTTTTAAAAATTGATGAAAAACCGTAAATTGGTAATTATTTGATTTTTTTCCAATTTTTCAAAGTCTTGAAGACAAAAGCCAGTTCTGGCTATACTTTTTGAGTAGTTGAGAAATTATAGGACTTCAAAATTGTCGCAAAAAAATTACAAAAAATCGAACAAATTGAAAAATTTTGATGTAAAACCTCTTTTTATGCCCTAATATATTCCATTCGAATGAAATTTTCCAATTTTTTTTTTAAAAAAAGTAAAAAAAAACAATTTCAAAAAAAACAATTTTTTCCAAACAAAAAAAAACTCAAAAATATCAAAAATATCGATGAATTTATTGCGGTTTTTGATGTAAATCGTCATTATTTGTCCTAATCCATTTCATCCGACTAAAAATTCCCCAAAAAATGCGAAAAAAACGAAAAAAAAAATTCTAGCCGGCTATAATTTTTATAGCCGGCTAGAAAATGAAAATTGTCATTACAGCGACAAATGCCTCAAACTATTGGTGGATTTGGGTCCAGTGGCTTGCAATAGCCTAAAATTAAATAACCTGACATAACAAACCCACCTACATACGCCGAAAGACGGATTTGAATTTTTCTAGCCGGCTATAAATTTTATAGCCGAGCATTTGGACTCAGCCTAATAGCGATTTTAATCCATCCCCTTGTAGGAAATACTTTTATACAGGTGCAATATGCACAATATCCTTCTATCCGAACGCGCAGTCTTTTTCCATTTACGCAAAAATCATGGCTGCAACGCTGGTGGTAAATTAGTACTTCAGCATCGACCAATCAATCTTAGTTCAATTTCGCTCAAAATCGATCCAAACCCCGTACGCGAACTGATCGAACGGGAAGTAAGATACATTAAATTTCCCGGTTTAGTTCGCCTATTGGGCGCCAACAGAATTTTCTCCGATGTAAAACCCGAAATGGTTCAAAGCAAAATCGATCCCTCCAACTTGGTTATGGTGGTGGCACTAAAGATAGCGAAAATTCAATTGAACCCAATAAATCTTATCGGGATATTGAATATCAGGAAGTTGGGATATACATAAATGGTAGTTTAGCTTCAATTTTATTGCAGCAAACGATCGCACATGCACTTTATGAAAATTTTTATATTACCTCCAAGCGCTCATACGTTTCCGCAGACAATACGATATGCTCCTTCAAATCTTTGAGTAGATTTTTCAACGTTTGCTCGGATTTTTCTTTTCTGTATACTTTTCCTGATAAATATTTGATATGCTCTTTTTGTATCTCAGCATTTTGCTTCAACTTTTTGATTTGGTTTTCTAAATTCGCCATCTCAACGCATCTTCTCGACTGTAATCCAACAAACTCTTGACGAAGATTTTCATATTCAGCTTTCAGAATATTATAGCGTTCAAAACTATCGCAATTCTGTAATTAAAATAAAAGAGGATCGATGATGCGCGATATAAGCGAAAGTTATAAAATTACGGAAATTACCTAAACATTTGAACTTTACGATTTCCCTTTTGATTTTCACAATTGGTTATAATACAAATTTTGCTGTAATTCCTATTCGCCCTTTCTTCAGTTTCCATTTTAAAAAAAACTGTATTTTGACTCGCAACAGTGACAACGGTTTCAAACTCCAAACAAAGTTACCACTGAAATACGCGTGAACGCGTATTTCTCCTATTCTTCTTTCTTCCCTTTCTTCCTATTAACTCTCACTGCTCTCACTCGAACAATTCGATATTTAGCCATCAAGTGTAAGGATTAAGAGCGTTCTATCTCTTTCATACTGTTTTCAAATCAATACATTGACACAGCGCATCCTCTCACTCAGACTATCTGCCGTGCATTCAGCGTTATACGCTCTCTTCTTTATGCTTCATTCTTTCTGTTCTTTCTCGGAAAGAATAAAACACAAAAAAGAGATCGTTTGTCAACACAAGTTTGTCACTTTCACACGCTCTTATTGTATCTTCGCAAAAGCGCAACCGATTTCAATTTGTTTCATTTTTTTCCAAATCATGGCGAAAACTCCAGAAGTTCGAATACAAAAAGTCAACGTTGGCCGACAGATGGGTACTTTTTCGTTTCATTTTCTATGTTATATACATATAATAATTTACCGTAGGGGAATGTAACCGGTTGTGGGACGGGTTTTGTAACTTTGCCAGAAAAAAATTTCTATCATATATTTTTTCGAACCCTATATACCGTTCGAAAGGTAATCATCATAGCTAACTTTTCTCTAAACAAAGTTGGTCATTTATATCGACAACAAAAATTTTATGGTCATTTTTCCGACAGTCTTGAAAATTGCGAGAAAAAATAAAAAGAATTACATTGGTAATCCCGATATTGATCGCATTTGCAGAGGTTTGGTTTTTGGCCCTCAATTTTTTCCAAGAAAATGTCGACAAAAATTGAGGACAAAAAATCAAACTTTTGCAGATGCGATCAACATGAAACTTTCAGAATCTTATTTTTTCTCCAAAAAATGAAACCCCAGAAAGCTTGAAGCCAATCAAAATCGATTAACGGGTACCTCCCATACAAAATTGTCCAAAAATCGGTAATATTAGTCAAAATTTCAAAAAAAATTGTTTGGGAGGTACCCGTAAATAGATTCCGATTGGTTTCAAACTTTCAGAATCTTATTTTTTTCCCAAAAAATGCAATCCCAGAAAGTTTGAAGCCAATCGGAGTCGATTTACAGGTACCTCCCATACAAAAGTGTCAATTTTTTGAAGTTTTTCTTAGGGCAAGTACCCCAAGGTCAAATCGAAAATGGCTCATCTTCGAACTTAAACTAAGTTTATTGTAGGCTGACCAGACGTACGGATTTTCGCGGGACAGTACGGATTTTTGGGTCTCAAAACGGATTTTTTTTTGTGTCCCGTCCGGTTCCGCTTTTTACAGATTTGTACGGATTTGTACGGATTTTTTGAAATTTTTCGAAAAATTGAATAAAATGTATTAACCAGAATCATGGAACCGCGAAATTGACAAAAATCAAATCGCGATTGATTCCAATATGAACTGTTTTACACTGCATTAGCTACTTTCGTTATTGCATTATCTCAATACATACTTTTATTGTTTCGATGCGAGACATAAACATTTTATTGATTTAATGCTATCACAATATTTGGAATACTGCAAAAGCGAAAACTACCGACAAAGCGTCATGAAATCATACTTTTTTAAGTCAAATTTGATGTTGGATACACATTGTCGCCTTGATAAAACGAACAAGTGTTCAAATCCGCAGTGTTTATATGCGCTGATTCATTTCTTCGAATTGTTCTGTTTGGATAAATGCTTACGTTTGATATTCTCAATCGCAGCAGAAATATTCAGAAACGATTATGATTAAAAATATTTATGCGGTGGCAAGCCGCTCATGTCATTACGCACCAAACCAACTTGGCCCGAAGTAAACAAGGCATTGGAAAAAGTAGCGGAATACGACGGTAGCTTCAATTACACCCAAAATTCACCGAAAGTATTCTCTCTTATATGGACATGTGAAATCGTATTGCAGCGATGAAAAGATGAGAGAATGGAAGACGAACAAAATGTCAACCGAACAGCGCTGGGTAGAAGTGTTTACACATTTAGCAAAGAATGATGTTCCCTACTTGGAATTCTCGAGGATTATTGAATTCGCTCTGTGCCTACCTGGAGCAAATACAATCACAGAACGCGTTTTTTCGGAAGTCACACACACCTGGAAAACGGAATCGTCACAACTCACAATCGAAACATTAAAGTCAATTTTGCTTGTTAAGTTAAATTTAGAGTATACATGCATTGAATTTTTTAACTTATTGAAAGAAAATCAAAATTTGTTGAAACAGATTTCATCCAGTGATAAATATGAAAAGAAAGAAAAAGAAAAGGAAATTTCAAGTGTGAGCGACGAAACGGTTGATTTAAATATGTCAATAGAATGAGATTTCAGATTCTTCTTCATTTACGCATTAAAAATTTCAATCAATGAATATATTACTTATAATCGAGCAATAAAAAATGCTAATTTTCAATATTTTTTGTGTACGGAATTTTTGTTCGGATTTTTTACTTGGAGTCCGGATTTGTACGGATTTTTCAGATGAAATCGTCATATTTGTTCGGATTTTGACTTCAAAACGTCTGGTCAGCCTAGTTTATTGGATACAAAACTTTCGGCATTTCCAGATTTTGATTATCTCAATTATTTTTTGAGTTATCGTGTTAACAAACACCAACGACGACGACGACAACGACGACGACAACGACGACAACGACGACAACGACGACAACGACGACAACGACGACAACGACGACGGCACACGAACGGAAAAGTGTCTCAAAAAGTGATTTTCTACGCGTTTCATGAGTTTTTATGATGATCTAAACCAATTTTGCGAAAAAAGTTTTCGGAACCAATTCCTATACTTTCCCTTGACACGTTGTGCACGGAAAAGTAAAATTGTACCCGGTTGTGGGACACCCCATTTTTTTTGGTTCAAATGTCAAAAATCGGAGTAAAATCATTAGAAATCAAGATTGTATGATTGTTTATTCAATTCTATAGACTACTATAGACAAACAATGATGAAATAGTGGTTACATGAAAAATTACGAACGAAAATAAGCCATTATCTTCATTCGCAGTGAATGCATATGTAGACACCATCACATCCCTTTGCACATTTGAAGTGGCCTTTTCTACGGCAAGAAAAGGATTTTATTGAATTTTGATTGGTCAATATTCGATGGAATGTGTGTAACTGGACCAAATATTACTTCTGGTAACTCTTCATAGTTTACTTTTGTAATATCATCGAATAGCTACCCCAATTGTTCGGTGCATCGGCTCCAATCCGCTATTCGGTACATCAAAGTCAAGTAAGGTTTCTCCAATTACTTTTTATCTCAGTCATACGAAGCTTTGACAGTCTGGACTGACGCATCATAACCCTGTACTGGAAAAGCTGTCTTTTGTCCCTTTAATATGATGGGAAATGCAAATGTTGATTTGACGGTCACAAAAACACCAATAATTCCGACCACACATATTTATTTTAACACAAATGACCATATTTCGTCACTGAAACGTCGTATTCATGCTTTCAATGCAAAAAAATGGGTGTTCCACAACTGGGTACATGACTGTCCCACAACTGGAATCGTACACCATTTTGTTTGTGATGCAAAAAAAATTTCAATGCGCATATACTGATAAAAACAACTTACTCATGATGAAATTTAGTCCTTAAACTATGTATATCAATATTTTACTGATCATTTTTTCATCAAAAATTGAGAAAACATTACTTCTCAAAAAAATTCTATGAAACTTTTTTTTACATTTTTCAACACTTCGTCTGGAAATAATACAACGAATGCATATATTCAGCTAAGAGTCGTACCAAAAGTTTGATTACGGGTATAAAACAACATTACAATACATCATTTGGTGTTAATACTACATAAGTGTCAAAATAATCGACTGTCCCACAACCGGAGCTGTCCCACAACCGGTTACATTCCCCTAATATCTATCACGTGCATACTATACAAAGTCTTGTATATTTTTTGTAGACATTTTTGCAAAAATTGCGTAGTCTATTACATTTGTTTTTTTTTTTACTTTCAGTATTACGGTCGGAAACAAAATTGATTTGGTCCAGTCGTTTTCCGATCCGTGATTGTTTTGTGGGGATCGACCCGAATTTCGCCGCACTCAGTTTGGAATGGTTGCAAAACCGAAGACCACCACGCCGCAACAATGAAGCAGGCCCATCAAATATTCAAGCGATTCCAGCTGCTTCGGGTGGAAGTCGGCAGGTTTTGCGTCGCACCTCGGTTGCATCTTGCCGAAACCTGTTCGAAATAGATGGTGTGGTTGAAGAAGTTGGAACCAACGAAAACCAGCTGTATCGCATTCCACGTTCTAACATCATCATCGGAGCACCATTCGCACAAGCGCAACCAAATTACGAGCCATCTACTAGCCATGATATAAGCACAGCTGACCAGGCTAGATCAGCTTCCGCTGTTGGTACCGTTATTCAAAGCAAAGGTCAGCAAATCAACATTGGTAAAAAATCCGAAAGTTCCGTTGGATTGAGCCAAAAGGACGGTAGCGCCAATGGCGAATCTTCTGGATCTACTGAACCACAGAATGATTCCCGTGGCAACGATAACAGCAATGTTTCTCTAGCTTCGCCAGCTTCTGCATTTGGTTCCACAGGAAGAGCAGTCATGTTTGATCCATTTATGCGCACACGAAATGTTCCGTTTCATATTGCTGGGCGGCGTCGCTCAGTTACCATCTTCAGCACAATCAACGAAGACGCTGAAAATGCTGAAAACTGAAATAAAATTCGCAATTTTCGCGCCAACAACATTAATTTAAAAACAGGCCCACAATTTCAATTCGTTTCCTTTCTCAAACATAAAATGAATCCCAAGCTGCGCACACATATCAGTGTCTATTACCAAAACATTCGCAGCTTGGGTAACAAACAGGATGAATTTTTCCACAAATGTGCTGCTTTCGGTTTTGACATAGTCATCTTGACAGAAACCTGGCTCAAACATAGCCACCTTAATGCCGAATTCTTCGATAGCACATACGACGTCTACCGCAAAGACAGATTATTTAGACGAGGTGGAGGTGTTCTCATTGCGCTCAACAATGAAGTCTTCTCTACTGAAGAAATTAAATTTGACAACGTGGACATTGAGCACGTATGCATTAAAGCGAGTCTACCAACACACAACATTTTCATTTACAATGCATACATTCCACCGAACTCATCCAACGAAATCTACGCTTTGCATCGTTCAGCCATTGAATCACTCACGACAAATGCCGATGACGTTGTAATAGTTGTTGGTGATTTTAACTTGACAAACGTTGAGTGGATAAATGACGATGAGGATAGCAACGTGCTTGTTCCCTCAAATTTCCACTCCCAACGTGCTGCTGACTTCATTACCGGCCTCATGGGCCTGGGCCTACAGCAAATAAATTCAATAAAGAATCGGAACCTCAAATTGTTGGACCTATTTTTCACAAACGACCATGCCAACACAACAATTTCCGATGCTACTAAACTGTCACTGACGGAAAAAATCGACTATCACCACCCTCCTCTGTTGATTGAATTTGAATGGCATCCGATTAACAGTGGTTTCGAAAACCAGAATAATACGCATTTCAACTTCAAACGGGCTGATTATCAGCGCATGAATGAATATTTTGCTGCCGTCGACTTTGATGACTTATTCGCAAACAAATCACTTGCGGAGAAGGTGTCATCCCTTCATGGCGTGTTAGCAGAAGCCATTCAGTGCACGGTTCCAACGTATGTCCGCAAAAATAACCAAAAATGCCCATGGAAAAACAAAGAACTTCGGCATCTCAAGAATTTAAGGAAAAAAGCGTGGGATTACTGGAGGCTGACCAATGATAAGCAGCCATTTGAAGAATTGCACGAGGAATTCAGTGCTAAAAACACGGAACTTTACGATCAGTACGTCGACAAAATGAAATCAAACTTGAAAAGTGATCCTTCTTCGTTTTGGCAATATGTTAACTCTATAAAGAGCACTGATAACATACCAAAAACCATGAGATTCGGCGACACTAAGACATCCAGCGAAACAGAGCAAGCAAATCTAGTTGCGGACTTCTTCGGAGGCAATTACTCCACATCAACGACAACAAATAATCAACCGTCACCTCAGTCTGTGAACACCTCTTGTTTCCAGCTTGATTTTGTCATGACTGAAATGACGAAGGTCAATACAAAGAAAGGTGTTGGACCCGACGGTATTCATTCTTTGATTTTGAAGGAGTGTGCTCCGACGCTTGCCAGCCCGTTGACTAAGATCTTCAATGAGTCGCTTTCATCTGGCATTTTTCCCGACGAGTGGAAACGATCGAGTGTATCACCCATATTCAAAAAGGGCGCCAGATCGGACATTGAAAACTACAGGTGCATAGCAAAACTACCAACGATCGCTAAATTCTTCGAGCACCTCGTCAACGTAAATTTGCTTGAAATTGTTCGTGATCGCATCTCGCCCAACCAACATGGCTTTATGAAAGGACGATCTACAGCATCAAACCTGACCGAGTTTACGTACTACGCCCAGAGTGGCTTAAACACTGGAGCTCAAGTTGATGTCCTGTACACGGACTTTACGAAAGCCTTTGATAGAGTCGATCACAGCATTTTGATCCAGAAGTTGAAAACATTCAATCTACCTCAAAACTTGCTGGAATGGCTTAAGTCGTACCTCGAAAATCGCATTCAATTTGTCAAGCATGGAGCAAGTGAATCGGATTATTTTACAGCGTCGTCGGGTGTCCCACAGGGGAGCCACCTTGGCCCAACACTGTTCCTGCTATTTATCAACGACATCGTGGATCAAATGCCCCCAGACATGATGATATTACTGTTTGCTGATGAAATCAAAATAGCCAAAATCATCAAGTCTCAGCAAGATTCGGAGATGCTACAACAAGCCATCGACAAACTTAAACATTGGTGTGACGTGAATCTGCTGCACCTTAACCTCAAAAAATGTGCAGTGCTATCTATCTACAAGAAACGTCAGCATTTGCACACAAGCTACACCTATGGCGACCACACCTTCGACAAAGTGACTGAACACAAGGACTTGGGTGTCCTAATTGACAGAAAGCTATCTTTTGCCAAACACATCGACATGGTCACTTCGAAGGCAACGGCTGCACTTGGCTTTGTCAAACGCTTCTGTCACGATATCACCGACGTTACCACACTTAAGTCGCTGTATTTTGCATTGGTTCAATCACACCTCGATTACTGCGCCATGGTATGGCTTCCATTCCACAAGATCCACAGCGACAAAATTGAATCCGTGCAACGCCAATTCACTATGTACGCTCGTCGAGAATACCCCTCCGTGCATAACCAATACTCAATCACACCGTACGAGCAGCGATTGTCAGACTTGAATATGATTAGTCTTCGCCGTCGACGTGTCGACGCGTCATTGACTTTCTTTTACGACATCATAAACGGTAACGCTAACTGTCCAACGGTTAGAGACCAAGTCTCATTTCGTCATGGCCGTTTGTTGAGGCATAGTGAACAATTCAAGGTCAATGACAAGCACATGAAGTTGGTGCGCGAGGCTCCAGTTCCTCAAATGTGCAAAATGGCGAACATGGTGCCGGAACTGTTCACAGCAGCGACCTCAAAGGCGAATTTTGCATCATCGGTTCGCAAAATGACGGACACCACATTTGGATCGCTTTGCAAACTCAAATGACTACCTGGCCGCCTAGTCAATTTTTCATCCAGGTAACCTCATTTTTTTGTATATGGTCGCGGTCGCGTAAGACGAAACCACTGAAAAAAAGTTAAAAGTGAAGAAAAAATGGTCTTGAAGTTATTAGATTGCTATGAAATTTTGCACCAAACTATTAACTCATGAACTCAATATATTCTGAGAATTTCATGGAATTTGGATTATTTTTTCTTATCAAAATTGCGATTTTTTTTGTAATTTTTCGACTTTTTGTGGACTCTTTTTCGAGGGCGTAAATTTCTATGAAAAATTTACAAAATCAGTAGGTTAAATACATATTCTTGAAGAAAAAGGTTCAAATTTTAATATTCAGTCGACAGAAATCACATTCTTCTTATCGCATCCTGTTTTTTTTTGTCACGAAGTCTGTACCTGTAACGTTACTGACGTTTTGTGTAACGTTACTGACGTCACTTTAACATCTGTAGATCCACCAAAAATATGTTTTTTGTAGAAGGCATTGCCTTATACATCAAATATGTAATACTATATAAGAACGAACTACTTCATAATATATATTCATTCTTCAACAAAACATAGTTAACATTGGTTATGGGCCACTCGTTATTCCAAAAATAAAAAATAGTAACCCGTGAAATTTTTCTGAAAATTTATCTAAAAAACTATTCGTTGAAATCATGGAATCAAAAAACACTATCGAAAAGCTGAATAACAAAAACTATTTTACATGGAAAGTAAAGATGGAATTGACTCTCATCAAAGAAGACCTTTGGGAAGTCATCATCAATGAACGAAACGAGCAAACTCAAAGACAAGCTGCTCGATGGGACAAGAAAGACCAGAAAGCTCGTGCATTAATCGGTCTTTCGATTGATGATAATCAGCTCGTTCATATCCGTGGGAAAGTTACAGCTCTAGATACATGGAACGCTCTGAAGGACACGCATGAGAAGGATACATTGACAAATAAATATCCCTCTACAAACTCATTGCGATGTTGAGAATGCAACCAGGCGAAAAAGTGGAACGTCACATTGACCATTTAGTAAATTTGTTCCAGAAACTTGCTGATTTGGGAGAAGAAGCCCCTGAAATCTGGAAGATCGGCATGTTATTCGCCAGCTTGCCAAAATCATACTCCACTCTCGTGACAGCGTTAGAAGCCCGAGACGAAAGGGATTTAACGTGGAGCTTAGTTCAGTCAAAGTTAATTGACGAATGGCAAAGACAGGAAAACAATCCAGACTACGTAGAAGAAAAAGTTTATGAATTGTCTAAGGAGAAAGCCAGCCTCTACTGCTACTATTGTAAGAAGAAGGGTCATCGAATTAGGGACTGCAGAACACTAAAGGCAAGGAAAGAAAGGAATTCCGAAGCTCCAGAAACTAGCACAAGCGAAAATATGAATTTCATTTTATCGATCGACCAAAATGAAAAAGTATTTGATTGGATCATCGATTCAGGTGCTACTCGTCATATCTGCAACGACAAAAAACAATTCATCAAGCTCGATAAACTGAACGAGAAAATCGAATTAAAGCTTCCGAATGGCACAGCTGTATATGCAGAACATGAAGGCATATGTGAAATCGTAACCAATATAGAAAAAGGCGATCCAAGAAAGCTACAAATCACCAAAGTGCTTTTCATTCCAGAAATTCAAAAGAATATTCTGTCGATTAGCAAGGGCTACTCTGTAAAATTTCACAATGAAAAATGTTCCATTTTTCGAAATAATGTCGAAGTCGCCTTTGGAAAAGTACACAAGAATTTGTACTACTTGATGCGAGAAAAACAGACCCAAAATTCGCTACAATACGTTCATGAAGAGACAAATGACAGTGCTGACGAATACATCTATGCAACAGCACAAACTGAACAGCTTCGTTGGATCATTGACTGTGGATCAACTTTCAACTTTTGCGGTGAACGAAGCAGATTCGCAATCATTCATTCAATTGAAGAACGCTGGGTAAAGTTACCTAATGGAGAGGTTCATTGCTGCAAAGAAAAGGGTGTTTGCCACATAAAATCAATCAACTCAGCAGGCATCACCACATCACTTACTGTTACAGATGTCTATTTCTTACCACATTTGAAATTGAACGTTTTATCAATTGTTGATTTGACAAAAAAGGACCAGATCAAGTTCAAGCAAAACAAACAAAAAATCAAACTAAATCGTGAGGTAGTAGCCATTGCCGAAAGAAAGAATATTTTCTACAATATTATTTCTTCACTCACCTCGAACGAAACACATTTGCTCAAAGAAAACTCAGAAACTTTTTACGACGCTGAAGATGGACAACAAGAAATCAATGCAGATCGAACTTCACTTCGCTACCAAGAGCGACCAGATCGAGACGAACAACCAAATCGAGACGAACAAGCAGAGCGATCAGAGACCAACATCATCAACATCACTGTTGAAAATCAAGAAGCTACGCATCAGAACTGATAGAAACTTCAAGTCTTCAAGATTCATCTATCATCGCAACTACAAACAACTGCACGGTCATCGATTATTGGACCATTTCGAATGGAAATTTATCAAACAAGAAGATGTTCTATTAGATTAAGTGTGAAATGATTTCAAAATGTATTACAATTTGTTTTGTTTGTAATCTCTAAGTACCTACAAGATTACGAGAGGGAATGTGGAAGGCATTGCCTTATACATCAAATATGTAATACTATATAAGAACGAACTACTTCGAAATATATATTCATTCTTCAACAAAACATAGTTAACATTTTTCAGCGTAATCACCATTTCTATCGTTTCTTTGATCCTTTATCTTGAAATTCTTGGTTATGGCCCGAAAAATAAATCGCTAGATTCACCAATTTTTTTGAAAATATAAAGCAACCTCGAAAATTACTTCCAAAATTGCGTAACGTTACTGACGATTTTGAACACTTATAACTCCGAAACTACAAGTGATAAACAAAGCTTTAAGCCATTGAATTAATAGTCTTGGGG
>NW_022597401.1:0-3728 GCF_009176505.1 Sitodiplosis mosellana | reverse complement strand
TTAGGGAGTGACACCACGGTCCATTTTGCCGATTTTCCCAGCCGTTTTCGAGATATTTTCATGTGTAGTTTAATGATAAAGATATCCGCCATGACAGCATTTTGGCCCGCCATGTTGGCATTTTGGTTTATATTAACAGAACATTCTCTACTTTGACAGTCAACGTTTCTACACGTAAACACAAATATGATCTGTCATAATCACATTCACCACTTCTAATGTGCTTCAGAGAACTTCTGACAGCGCCATCCATCCGAAGCGTTTGAAACATTAAAGGCTTTTGCTGATTTTTTCTGCCGCATTTTCATTCGAGCTATCGCCTTATGACAAAAATGTGTGCAAAAACAAAAAGAACACCGAAAGTCGCCAATGGAACTACGCATTTATATTGTAATGGAGAATTCACTCATTTGCGTCCTTCTTTGAAAAAATAAATTATTCGAACTCCAAATTAGACACATTTTTGACATTTTTAAACAATGGATTTGATTGTTCTCTGATTTATGTTAATCTCATTTCCTGACTAAACCATGAGAAATCCAGGATTATGAATATTTGTTTAATTATCTATGGCCGAAAATCAACCAAGTACCAGTACTCCCAGCCCTGGGAAAAATTAATGCATTAGAGAGTTAAGGTTCAATTTCTTGATTTAATCCGTTACAGTCAACCCTCCCAATAAAGGAACCTCTATAATTATAACGCGGAAACCTACAGTTAGCGGAATTTTTTTCCGCCGTTGACGGTTTCCCTTCAAAATGACCTCCGAATAGCGGAATTTTTACCTCCAGTTAACGGAAAATCGCTCGATTTGCCAGGACTTTTTTTTATTCAAAAATCATATAAAAATTCAAATTTTGCCCCGAAAAAGGAAAAATATCGCGTCACGACTTTGTATTTTAGATCAAGTTTTCAAGCGTTTTGCCGTCCAACAGTCGTTACGCGATATTTTTCCTTATTGTGAGTAGATTTTCACAATAGTGATTGCGAAAAATACTTTTGGACCTCGTATCCAGAGATAATACAGCGTCCTAGCGTCACTCAAAATTATATCAGTCACTTTGAATGCTAAATCCACGCACAGAAGCGTCACTCCACTTTAACCTCGTCTAGAGGTTTTTCATCTGATAACACTACTTTTGTAAGGCAATTATTTTCGGGAAAATACACTTCTGCCAGATAAATGTCATATTATTAGAAAGATGCTATTTTTTCCGTAAAACATTTGCATCCATATTTAACAAACTCTGGAAATAGTGAAATTCCATCAACATCCAAAAAGTCCTATTTCTCCGTAATTTCACACTGTGAAATGCGATAAAATTTCAAATAACCATAAAAGGAATGTTGAAATAATCGTGGATCCTTATTATTTCACTAAAAAATAATTTTTCTCAACTACCAAAGCTCTGGTAAGAAATTTTTTATGTATTCCCCGAACAAAAGTTCAATCTCATACATTCAGATGTGAAAATGCTTATTCATGACCAACATGACAACGAAGTGGGTATTTAGGTATTGGTAGACTCCCATTATTTCTACGAAAAAATAGCAGTTTTTTAAGACCAAAATGACGTCAGAGGTGTATTTCACGTGTTTTCCGAACAAAAATTTCATTTTAATTGCAAATAGAGCAAGTTGAAAAATTCACTTCAATCCGACCTGTTTTTCGACCATGAAATGGCCTCAGACCGCATTGTTACCACTTTTAATCGATTGCTCGTCGAAAATTGAGCGAATGTGGTCTCTTGTGAGCCTTTTTTAGCCAGTAGATGCGTATTTTTGGCAGCAATTTAATCGTAGAATGCGACTCTTCGTACAAATTCCGTTCATTGGTGAATTGCCGATGCCCAGAACTTCGAAATACGAATTTTCCCGGATATATGGTATATGCCATTTTGTTGGCATGGTGGTCGGCTACAAACGCTCAGTTTTTAGAAAAAGGTTGTTGGGCTGGTTTTTGAAAAATCGTGTTTGGCGTGAAATTTAAGGGGGTCGATTTTTCATAAAAATCGACTTTTTTCTTTTATATCACACAAACATTGGCATGTGTGTATGGAACTTTTTGAAGGTCTTCTCAAACTATTACGAGCTGACTTTGCCCGATGGGTGTCTGAGTTGATCTAGTGTGCGAAATAAATACTTGAAAAAATCGTATACATGCAGGCTAGTGAAGCCATAGCCAGCTCTCCTGTAATGCAATTGTCAATCTGAGGACGGATTTCAACGTGCCCCGACACTAGCTACAACTAGGGCATATGCGCATCGGAAACCGAAGAAGGTACGGACAAACGAACGAACGTACGCACATCCAAATCAATACTTTCATAGAAAATCAAGATCAAACTGCCAATACCCATAACTTTTTCGTTTTTGGACCAATCGGGGCACTTAGACCGGCGTTGGAAAGGTGGCGAGAAGGAGCTTCTCTTGGCCATCTCAGACCGCCCCCTGGGTACCCCCTTCGTAAGATATGGGTATAGATTTGAAAATTTATTGAAATTTTCCAACCACTATATTTTTGCCTAGACCACACTTTAGGCATGGGGGATATGGTGTTTCCGACTATTTGGGCCAAGACCTTTCCAACGGTACCTAACATGCCGGGGCCCAAATAGTGCCCTGAGAAAATAGCATACTTACTGTATATATACTCGTGACGCAAAAACTGGTATTTTTGATATTTGGCTTGAAATGCACAGTCTATGGAGTGTCACTTGTCGGACTATCGTCCTCCGTGATAAATCAAAACCAATCATTTGAATATAGTTTACAGCCGTAATTTGTAGCAGAATATTGAAAATTGTTGCAAAGATTCTTTTGAAAGAGTCTCTTTTGAAAAACTCTTTCGATTCAATCGATGGAGGCTCTATCGAGCGGATGGGAAAAATTAAACCCTGTTGCTAAGCTCCAAATTTATGTCGAGCTGGAAATCCTCAATTTGCTGTGATTCATCGATAGACGATCGCTGAGTGTCTTGAGTCGTTGAGTCCAAGGGCAAATCACTCAAAAGTAATACAACGTGAAAAAAGTAATACAACTTTTTAGTAAATTGCCCCTTGGTTGAGTCATTATAGTTGCTACTGAAAAAATTTGCAAAGAGGTTCGCCTGTTCCGTTTCGTTTGCTGCGCGCACATCACCAAGTTGCATGTTTTTGGTTTATTTTCGGTGCTCTTCTTTGAATTGACATATTGCCAAAGTCTCGATACATCATGCTTGAGCGAAGATTTTATTTTGTCCACGTATGTGTTGTACAGTTCCGTGTTAAGTTTATCAAACTCATGGGAGGCCAAAATGTACTTCCATTCAAACGACTGATGATAGCCAGATCGTCTGTAGCGTTCTCATGCCTTATTTTTCCTATTTTCCAGTGTTATTAGGAATTCGCTTTTCCATGGACATTTTTGTATCGACTTGACGATGTACGTAGGCAAAAATTTTATAATTACACCGTCCAAGATCTGCAGCAAGTTCACTTTCTCAGTCTTTTCATGGAATAGCTCGGTGAAATTGACATTTGCCAGATGTGCATTCATGTCTTTATAGTTGGCCCGCTTGAAGTTGAATGCTTCTGTTGTAATATTGGCTTCGGACGTATTGAATCCATGCCATTCAAATGTAGCCAATATCGGTGGATGATGATCTTCCACTCAGAGCCTTTCCGAGCGCCCATTGCGCCCCGGTGCAAGGTTTCTCGTGCGCCCCCACTTTTGGAATTTAAAGAAAA
>NW_022597400.1:0-1349 GCF_009176505.1 Sitodiplosis mosellana | reverse complement strand
CCATACAGCGTTTCTTCGCCAGAGGTGGTTTATTTAGTATAAATAAACCACCTCTGGCGAAGAAACGCTGTATGGTGCAGAATAATAATAATTTTGTGTTAAAATGTTTATAGACCAAATACTTATTCCAATCAAGAAAGACTACTACTAAAATTATCACACACTAAATTGTATATACAAACACGAAAAGATCAGGTTTTTCACGACTCTTGGAGTCGTTTTCCAGCAAACAAAGTATTCAGCCAGTTTTTGGCGGTGTAAATAAATAAATAAATAAATTTGAATGAAAGTTGGCGTAATATAACATTAGTTTGATTTTATCACTGCATAGAAAAGAAATTCTCTTGAACACTCCAATATATGGTTTTATTTTCTTGATTGAGATTTAGGATGATTTTCGTAATTTATAGGACGATTTTTGGGTTTTTTAGGACGTTTTTCGTTTCACCCATAGCTCCCAATTACTATATAGCTATCCCTTTTCCGCTCATTCATCATCGACATTTTTCCGCGCTACTTTTCTGTATTACATTTTCGCTCCAAACTACTCATATACGTACATGAAATTTCACTGGTGTGTAGCTAAAGGTTCAAGCGGTACCAATTTCAATTTTTTTTGGTTTTCGTTAGTTTTATTTGTATTTCAAAGTCGCATCGGGCATTGTATACCCGAGGGACAGTCCTAGTGGTAAATGTGGAATTCAGATAAAGTTGTACGAAAAATCGCGACAATTATTGTTGTAATCTCGGCTTAGAAATCCCGAGGAAATTCTTTTGAAGTGTCACTTTTGCCCAAAACTTTTACAAAATCTGTGTTTAACAACGCCTCGAAACACATCCAACGAATATTCTCATCAATACATATTATTTTCATGTTAAGTTTTACATATTAATTTTAACACATTAAATGAAAATAAAAGTCTCCAAAAGTGTGTAAGGAAAAAAGTAGAAGAAGAATATGGATGTTTTTGAACAATTTTTATATCGAGCTTCAACCCCACAAGAACATGCTATAAATAAATTTCAATAATACATTTCCCATAGGGTCATTCCATCCAAATGTCAGAGCTGCCTTCAGAGACAACACCTGGATACAAAGTAACAGATAAAAGTCCAAATGAAATTAAAAAATGTGAGATCGTAACAAACCTTCAATTGAGAATTGACACTTTGGAAACAATTATAAAGGCCAAAGAAATGGAAATCGAACAGATTCAACTTGAAAATAAATTTTATGATGAAACTAATAAAGATTATGGGAAAACTATTGCACATCTTGAAGCACAAATCAAAAATTTCGATCAGAGTGATCATCATGTTGAAATGACAGATGTACCAGATGTAAGTAG
>NW_022597399.1:0-1238 GCF_009176505.1 Sitodiplosis mosellana | reverse complement strand
CGTATTATATATCTATTCGTGAGACGTAAAAGAACGTATGTTTTTTTCAGTTTTAAATATTTGAAAAGGAAAGTATGTTTTCGATCGATTTTGTCTGAGTAAAAGAGAAGTATGTTTGATGGCAACTAAAAATGGTTAAAAGAATGTATGTAATTTGAATGGTAGCGTTAGCGAAAAAAGAATGCATGTTTATGGTCAAGTAAATTTTGCAAAAAAATGCATGTTGTTCTATCTATTCAGTTAATAATAAAGAGAAGCATGTTCTCATACATATTGCCAAAAAAGAAAGTATGTTGGCTAAAATAATGTAAATAAAAAAATTTATTCCGACCGCCGTGAACAGGAATCCATAAACCTTAACACGGTCGGACAAGCGAACGACCAATATATTTATTGTCACACACCAGTCGTGCCGTCGCAGTGAATGAATCGAGTGGAGTAACAGGCGCACAGTACTCTCAGAGTGCGCATGCGCGCTCGATGAAACACGCATCTCCTGTTTGAAGGCTCCCATTATTTTTGCAAAAAAATATCAGTTTGCTTTGACCAAAACCCTAAAAAATAGCTTTCTGTGTGATTTTTCATATAAAAGTCTATTTTTCGAGGGAAATTTCAAGAAATGTCGATTTTGGACCAAATTTATGGGCAAGTAGGTGTTCGGTTGTTCACAGACTCCCATTATTTTTGCAAAAAAAATGGCAGTTTGCCTTGATCGAGACCCTAAAAAATGCTTTTTTCGGGTACTTCCCGTACAAAAGTGTCATTTTTCAAGGTTTTTCAGGTCCTCAGTCGGAGGCTTATGGTACGAAATTGGTAAATCAGAATGGGCTCAAAATCAATCCGAAGCTTTGTCTCGACATGCCAAAAACATATCAAAGTGTTATGAATTAGCAAATCAATTTTAAATTCACAAGTCAAAAAAGGCAATATCAAAACAATTGGTAATTTCAATCATTTGTTTGGTAGCTTCATTTCATCTCCCTTCCCAAGTAATTTATTCGGATGAAATCGTCCTTCTGATTACTATTAAAAACATCAAAGAGATAAATCAAATATTGATTCTTCAGTAACAATTACCTGTGGCCGATCCAGTTGGAGCGGCAACTCTACAAATTCACCATGGAGCGGCAACACCCTGAATTCACCATGGAGCGGCTAGTATTATATATCAAAAGAAAAAATTCAACTAATGAAAATGTATAAAAAAGTAATTTTTTATAGTTTTTCTTTTGAAAAAC
>NW_022597398.1:0-7109 GCF_009176505.1 Sitodiplosis mosellana | reverse complement strand
CACCACGGTCCATTTTGCCGATTTTCCCAGCCGTTTTCGAGATATTTCGATGTGTAAATTTTTATTGGTTTTAATTTACCACTTAAGAGGTGAGTTTGGATAAATTAGCAGAAAAGCGTATTAAAGTTCGAAATATTCCATCATTCTAAGATATTTTCACTAGAGGCGCTCTTACAAAAATCCATCCATTCAGGCTCCATAAGAAGCAATGTATTGCTATCGGATTACGCACCATATTGGTTTGTCATACATGTTATTACATTTACTCGAAGAGTTCTCGATATTAATTTTATGAAGCTTGTTGATATTTTTTAATTTTGAAAATGTTGATTTTGATTTTTTGAAGAGAAAAGATTATAAACCTACGGATTTACTTTTATTCACGAGCGTGTATTTCAGGAGTAATGTCTTTTGTTTGATGGCATATTGCTTTGATATGTTCTATGGAGAGAACAAAAATGTGCTGTGGGTAGCACATTTCTATATTGACATGAAATTCACATCACTCCTGAAATACACAGGAATAAATGAGACACAGAATGATTTTGATTTATTGTCACAATTTCAAATTTTATAACACGCATGATGTAATAATACACCAAAAAGATTATACATTTCATCGATCCCCGTGTATTTCAGGAGTAATATATTTGTTCGATGGCTCTTGGTCTAATATGTTTTGATGTCAATGCAAAAAAGTGCTATGGAGAGAACAAAAATGTGTTGTGGGTAGCACAAAAATGTGCTGTGGGTAGCACATTTCTATATTGACATGAAATTCACATCACTCCTGAAATACACAGGAATAAATGAGACACAGAATGATTTTGATTTATTGTCACAATTTCAAATTTTATAACACGCATGATGTAATAATACACCAAAAAGATTATACATTTCATCGATCCCTGTGTATTTCAGGAGTAATGTGAATTTCATGTCAATATAGAAATGTGCTACCCACAGCACATTTTTGTGCTACCCACAACACATTTTTGTTCTCTCCATAGCACTTTTTTGCATTGACATCAAAACATATTAGACCAAGAGCCATCGAACAAATATATTACTCCTGAAATACACGCTCATGAATAAATGAATGATCCGTAGTTTTATAATAATCTTTTCCCTTCAAATCGAAATCAACATTTTCAAAAACGAAAAATATCAACAAGTTTTATAAAATTAATACAGAGAACTCGTTTGCATTAAATTTGAAAACATAACCTAGATATTGGAGCATTGTCATTGTTTATCATTGTCGTTACTCCTGAATTGCAAAATCTTAAATTCAAGAAATTTCAAACAAGTGTTAATATATTTATTTAATCAGAAAATATTGTTTGTTATTGTTGTTCACTATAACATGTGTGTCTGTTCGTTGACAGTCATTGACAGTTCTCTCACGAAGTGAATACTTAACCTAAGTCAGCAGTGATAATACTTTAGAGCACGTAGACTTTTGAGTAGAATATCAACCTCAACAACAAACATTTCCAGAATCATAGGTGTTAATTTTTGTAATAATTATTCGTTTTTTTATTCACTTATTACTTTTGTCATATTTATTCATTTATTCGTTATTCGTTCTTATTCGCGAATAAGAACGAATAATTATTCATTTATTCGTGAATAAGTTGTAATAGTTATTACTTCTTACAACTTCTTTTTTCAATTTTCATTCGTTTTCTTATTCGTTTCTTATTCACTTCTTATTCGTTTCTTATTCACTTCTTATTCGTTTCATATATTATTCAATTTTTATTACATTTCTTATTCGTTTCTTGCATGAATAAATGAATAATTATTCGTTCTTATTCGCGAGTAAGAACGAATAACGAATAAATGAATAATCACATAAAATGAATAAGTAATAAAATCTTTTATTACTTATTATTTATTCGTTACACCTATGTCCAGAATTTATTCGAAAATTCATTGATTTCATAAAATCAAAAAATAAATTTAAATAGAAAATGAAATTGATAAAACAATCACAAAAGTTTTTTTTAATTTTCACTGATACAGATGAAATTTCATTTCGTCAATCGACTGAGTATCGATGGGATGTGTGCATTTTAGGAGTAATGAAAATTGTTCATTGAAATTAAATGTTGAACTTATAGGATAGTAAATGTTTTATTGTTGATTTCAAACCGCAAATATAAATGTGTGTAATTGTCATAGATTTTACAATCTGCTAGTGAAAAAATATTTTAAAAAACACACATTAAAATTAGCTAATAAAACAACAATTATGTTGTAATCGAAAATTTGTGTACTCAGTGCGTATCACCTCGACTAAAATACTACGTGACAGAGTCACAATCGAGTGACAGGCGCGTAGTTTTGGTTACCGTGCGCAGCTATGAGTTAAAGTCTCATACCTCTCATACAAAATTGTCGAAATTTCGACTAAAATTACAGTTTTTTTGTAAATCGATTCCTATTGGCTTCAAATTTTCTGAGGTTTCATTTTTTGGAGAAAAAATAAGATTCTGAAAGTTTCATGTTGATCGCATTTGCAGAAGTTTGATTTTTTGTCCTCAATTTTCGTCGAAATATTCTTGGAAAAAATTGAGGGCCAAAAACCAAACTTCTGCAAATGCGATCAACCTGAAACTTTCAAAATCTTATTTTATCTGTAAAAAATGAAACCTTGGAAATTTTGAAGCCAATAGGAATCGATTTACGGGTACTTCCCATACAAAATTGTCGAAGTTTTGACTAAAGTAACCGATTTTTCAAGAATATTTAAAAAAATCCAAAAACAGAAATCGGTGTAAAAAATGTCCGATTCGTGTACAAAATGTCAAATCAGTGTACAAAATGTCAAAATCGTGTACGAATATTTTAGGTCCCGGACAAAATTTTGTCCGTCCGTTCGTCCGAACATTTTTTGAAAAAATTCGGATGTCCGGTCCGAATGTCCGGAAACCAAAAATAATTTTGAAACGTCCGGTCCGAATGTCCGAAACCGAAAGTAATTTTCGGACGTCCGGTCCGAATGTCTGATTTTTTTTCGGATGGGCGGACAAGGGGTTCTGTCCGAACTTTTTGAAATTTCTCGGACGTCCGAAAATTTCTTGGACGTCCGAATATTTCCCGGACGTCCGAAAAAATTTTAATTAAAAAAATAAAAAGAAAATTATCATCATTGATATCCGGAATACGAAAGCAAAATGTCGACGTTTGAAAGCTACGCTGCAGTTGTGTTTTTTTTCGTGCTGCCGAAGAGATTGAAATCGACGCAAATACGTTGTTGCATTTGGTTTGCAATGCCAATGACACCGTACACACTGAAAATGTTGTGATCGTCGAAGAGTCAGCGGAACCGATGGACGTGAGTGAAAAAAACGATGACTTGGACATTACAGTCGTCCCAAATGTCGAATCGAATGCTGCTACATCGAGTGTATATTTTGACACTCCACGTCCGAATCAAAATCTCGTTAAGCGTAAAATTCGTCACCCAATCAACGAAACGGTGAAACGAACTTGCCTCACATCATCCGACGATCCAGGTATGTCGCGCGTTGATAACGCTGTTGATGAAACTGTCACCATCAGTTCATCAAAATGCAATGAATTTACGCAATTTGGTTCACGCTCCGGCTCGCAAACCGATTATGAAAAATTCCACACGCGTTCAAGCCAGAAATTCGCACGCCAAAGTGGTACCGTTACCACAGGTCAGCAATTTACATAAGAAAATTGTTCCGTCAGTTCCACTGCCATCTAATCTGACGAAGAGCGTTCACATCTCACGCTCCTCTAACGACACCACCTGTGATGATATTTTGAATCATTTGCGCTCCATTGACTCCACATCAAATATTGTCAATAAGATTCGATGCAAAAGATTGACATGTGGTGACCGGCCCATTTCAAGCTACAAAATTCATCTCGTTCAAACTGACTTTTCCACGTCAATACTTTGAACGTGTTATTAACCCGTCGATATGGCTGAGTTCAGTTAAGGCCTGTGAATTCGTTGACAAACCAAAACCTCCCTCGTCCATCAGTGCACCACATGTCAATTCAAACCGGCAGTCAAAAAACGGGATGCACCCAAATGGCAACATAAACAGAGTCAGAAACCATCCTCAGCCAATGTGCGCCTGTGCACAGGCACTGACGACACCGAATGTGAGCCATTGGTTCAATCCATTTGCTCAGCGCCCAAGTCACTACCGCGCAGCAACCTCCGAGCAACAGCAAAACCGTTTCGTCCATCGCGTGGGCAACAGACGATTCCGTTAAACCCCAAGCTGCACACACCCGACGCGACATGCATCAGTGTCTACTACCAAAACATTTGCCGCTTGGGTAACAAACAGGATGAATTTTTCCACAAATGTCCTGCTTTCGGCTTTGACATAGTCATCTTGACTGAAACCTGGCTCAAACATAGCCACCGTAATGCCGAATTCTTCAATAACACGTACAACGTCTACCGCAAGGACAGATTATTCAGACGAGGTGGAGGTGTTCTCATTGCGCTCAACAATGAAGTCTTCTCTACTGAAGAAATTAAATTTGACAACGTGGACATTGAGCACGTATGCATTAAAGCGAGCTTATCAACACACAACATCTTCATCTACAATGCACACATTCCACCGAACTCATCCAATGAAATATACGCTTTGCATCGTTCAGCCATTGAATCACTCACGACAAGTGCCGATGATGTTGTGATAGTTGTTGGCGATTTTAATTTGACAAACGTTGAGTGGATAAATGACGATGAGGAAAGTAATGTGCTTGTTCCCTCAAACTTCCACTCCCAATGTGCTGCTGATTTCATTACCGGCCTGATGGGCCTGGGCCTCCAGCAAATAAATTCAATAAAGAATCGGAACCTCAAATTGTTGGACCTATTTTTCACAAACGACCATTACAACACAACAATTTCCGATGCTACTAAACTGTCACTGACGGAAAAAATCGACCATTACCACCCTCCTCTGTTGATTGAATTTGAATGGCATCCGATTAACAGTGGTTCCGAAAACCAGAATAATACGCATTTCAACTTCAAACGGGCTGATTATCAGCGCATGAATGAATATTTTGCTGCCGTCGACTTTGATGACTTATTCGCAAACAAATCACTTGCGGAGAAGGTGTCATCCCTTCATGGCGTGTTAGCAGAAGCCATTCAGTGTACGGTTCCAACGTATGTCCGCAAAAATAACCAAAAATGCCCATGGAAAAACAAAGAACTTCGGCATCTCAAGAACTTGAGGAAAAAAGCGTGGGATTACTGGAGGCTGACCAATGATAAGCAGCCATTTGAAGAATTGCACGAGGAATTCAGTGCTAAAAACACGGAACTTTACAATCAGTACGTCGACAAAATGAAATCAAACTTGAAAAGTGATCCTTTTTCGTTTTGGCAATATGTTAACTCTAAAACGAGCACTGATAACATACCAAAAACCATGAGATTCGGCGACACTAAGACATCCAGCGAAACAGAGCAAGCAAATCTATTTGCGGACTTCTTCGTAAGCAATTACTCCACATCAACGACAACAAATAATCAACCGTCACCTCACTCTGTGAACACCTCTTATTTCCAGCTTGACCTTGATTTTGTCATGACTGAAATGACGAAGGTCAATACAAAGAAAGGTGTTGGACCCGACGGTATTCATCCTTTGATTTTGAAGGAGTGTGCTCCGACGCTTGCTAGCCCGTTGACTAAGATCTTCAATGAGTCGCTTTCATCTGGCATTTTCCCCGACGAGTGGAAACGATCGAGTGTATCAGCCATATTCAAAAAGGGCGCCAGATCGGACATTGAAAACTACAGGTGCATAGCAAAATTACCAACGATCGCTAAATTCTTCGAGCACCTCGTCAACGTAAAATTGCTTGAAACTGTTCGTGATCGCATCTCGCCTAACCAACATGGCTTTATGAAAGGACGATCTACAGCATCAAACCCTACCGAGTTTGTGTACTACGCCCAGAGTGGCTTGAACATTGGAGCTCAAGTTGATGTCCTGTACACGGACTTTACGAAAGCCTTCGATCGAGTTGACCACTGCATTTTGATCCAGAAGTTGGAAACATTCAAACTACCTCAAAACTTGCTGGCATGGCTTAAGTCGTACCTGGAAAATCGTACCCAATTCACGATTTACCAAACAATTTGGTGTGGTCCCGACGGAATACCAAATATGTTCATCAAAAACTGCATTCACACATTGCTGAAGCCAATAACACACATATTGCGTGAATCGTTAAATTCTGGTTGTTACCGAACACATGGAGGCGCTCATATGTAAGACCAGTGCACAAAAGTGGAGCTAAGTACAAAATTGAGAACTATCGTGGAGTAGCACTGCAATGCATAATACCTAAATTGTTGGATTCGATAAAAGCAAATCATTTGAATTGATTCTGTTCATCATTGATCTTCCCCATTGCATAGTCAACTCCAACTTACAATCGTTTGCCAATGACACTCGCTTTTCAATGCAAATAAAGCAAGTTGATGATTGCCTAGCACTTCAAGCTGACCTGAATAGAGTCGTCAAGTACTTCAAACGTAACCGCATGAACTTGAATGTCAAAAAAACGAATTACATATCATATCACCGTGGCGAGCTGAAATTTGACTTCAAGTACACTATTGAAGGCAAATCAATTGACAGAGTAAAAATAATAAAGGACCTTGGAGTCGTTTTGGATGAAAAAATGAACTTCGATGCTCATATTGAGTACATAACTGCTAGAGCCAAATCTAGACTTGCGTGGATAAAAAGTTTTGGAAGAGAGTTCGATGACCCATGGACTATAAAGAGACTCTTCTTCACGTTAGTATTGCCAATCATTGAATATGGATCGCAAATATGGAACCCATACACCAATGAGAAAATCGCTAGAATCGAATCAGTCCAAAAGCAATTTCTACTGTTTGCACTGAGAAAAATGAAATGGCCACACAGATTCATTTCGCCACAATACAACAATCGTCTGCTATTTCTACAAATGATTACCTTAGAAGAACGAAGAAAAATCGCACAAATTTGCTTCATACACAATGTTATCTGTGGCCAAACATCGTCGAAGCATATTATGGAGAAAATTAACTT